>NC_090227.1:1285000-1540000 GCF_024489055.1 Chanodichthys erythropterus | reverse complement strand
ATGATTGAATGATGGATGGATGGATTAAATGATGTATGGATGGATGGATTAAATGATGGATGGATGGATGGATGGATGGATGGATGGATGGATGGATGGATGGATTAAATGATGGATGGATGGGTTTGATGATAGAATGATGGATGGATGGATTAAATGATGGATGGATGGATTAAATGATGAATGGATGGATGGTTAAAATGATGGATGGATGGATTTAATGATAGAATGATGGATGGATGGATGGATGGATGGATGGATGGATGGATGGATGGATGGATGGATGGATGGATGGATTAAATGATAGAATGATGGATGGATGGATACATGATAGAATGATGGATAGATGGATTAAATGATAGAATGATGGATGGTTGGATTAAATGATGGATGGATGGATAGATGGATGGATGGATGGATTAAATGATAGAATGATGGATGGATGGATGGATTAAATGATGGATGGATGGATTAAATGATGAATGGATGGATGGATTAAATGATGGATGGATGGATTTAATGATGGATGGATGGATGGATGGATGGATGGATGGATTAAACGATAGAATGATGGATGAATGGATGGATGGATTAAATGATAGAATGATAGATGGATGGATGGATGGATGGATTAAATGATGGATGGATGGATGGATTAAATGATGGATGGATGGATTAAATGATGAATGGATGGATGGATTAAATGATGGATGGATGGATTTAATGATAGATGGATGGATGGATGGATGTATGAATGGATTAAATGATAGAATGATGGATGGATGGATGGATGGATGGATGGATGGATGGATTAAATGATAGAATGATAGATGGATGGATGGATGGATGGATGGATTAAATGATAGAATGATGGATGGATGGATGGATTAAATGATGAATGGATGGATGGATTAAATGATGAATGGATGGATGGATTAAATGATGGATGGATGGATTTAATGATAGATGGATGGATGGATGGATGGATGGATGGATGGATGGATGGATGGATGGATGGATTAAACGATAGAATGATGGATGAAAGGATGGATAAATGATAGAATGATGGATAGATGGATTAAATGATAGAATGATGGATGGATGGATTAAATGATGAATGGATGGATGGATGGATGGATGGATGGATGGATGGATGGATGGATGGATGGATGGATGGATGGATGGATGGATGGATGGATTAAATGATGGATGGATGGATGGATGGATGGATGGATGGATGGATGGATTAAATGATGGATGGATGGATTAAATGATAGAATGATGGATGGATGGATTAAATGATGGATGGATGGATTAAATGATGGATGGATGGATGGATGGATTAAATGATGGATGGATGGATTTAATGATAGAATGATGGATGGATGGATTAAATGATGGATGGATGGATTAAATGATGAATGGATGGATGGATTAAATGATGGATGGATGGATTTAATGATAGAATGATGGATGGATGGATGGATGGATGGATGGATGGATGGATGGATGGATGGATGGATGGATGGATGGATTAAATGATAGAATGATGGATGGATGGATAAATGATAGAATGATGGATAGATGGATTAAATGATAGAATGATGGATGGATGGATTAAATGATGGATGGATGGATGGATGGATGGATTAAATGATGGATGGATGGATTGTTTGATTGATTGATTGATTGATTGATTGATTGATTGATTGATTGATTGATTGATTGATTGATTGATTGATTGATTGATTGATTGATTGATTGATTGGTTGGATTTACAGATTTACAGACAGACAGATTAAACAATAGAATGATGGATGGATGGATGGATGGAAAGAGAAAACTGACCATAACAACAATAACAAGACAGTTTATGCTATATTCTTAATATACACACAATTCCAGCTATATACAAAATCTCAGACATTTTGAAATGTTGCATTACTTGTCCAGTCACAGTAGAGAACTATTTGTACTAGATGTTCTGAAGTTAACGGACAGTATCTCACCCAAATTTCCATCATCTATCCCTGAGAATGTGTACTTTACCATGATATTTATATTTATACTTATATCTTATAAGCAAAGGGTCATGATGTATACCCACCACTGCACCTCTATGACCTTGCATAAACTTTCTATTGTGCTTCCCAAGAGAAAACCTGTGATCTACAACTGCAGTGGTTTTAAGTGAATCAGAATGATGAGTGTTTAAGTGCTGAAGCATCACCATTTTCCTTTACTATACAGCAAGGTGGAATAAAATAAACGCAATGCTAATTTGCTAATTACCATTATTGAAATTAGCTAATTTCAATGAGCTTTTTTACTGGATTTCCCTGGCAAATGCTAATGAAATGATCATTGCATAGCAGAAGTATAATATAGAAAGTGTAATACTAATCATGCATTTTTTTGGCAAAGGTCATTTATGATAACAAGCTCTAGATTTAACAAGCTCAAATCAGCAATTTAAAAACTGCATAAGTATATACCTCCACTACAACACACCATTACACATAGTCATTTTGTATCTAATCTAATTCACAAATAAATGCCAAGGCAGTTGAATTTGCATGCTGCTTTAAAAATATATACATGAATGTGACATTTGTGATGCTGAGACGACCAGCGTCAGTACAACTGTCCATGACTCAGTAGTGGGGACTTTGATTCCTCTATTGATTCCAGATTTGTTCATTGATTTGCTCAGTGACCCTTCCTGTAGGCCACAGCATTACACTAGTTGGTGCTGGATAGTGAATGTCTGAGGCAGATTCACAACTGACATTTACAAAAGAAACACTTGACTTTAGAGTGTATTCAGCAATTGTATTGTTCACCTAAATGAATCATTGAGTCATTCACAGCCAACACAATTCTTATTCTTTATTAACATACAGTTCTACTAAAAGACTGGAAAAACAGTGTTGAATCTCCATTTTCACTTTCTCCAAAACAGATCCACTACTTTCCTCCATGTTTCCACTGCAGGGCTCGCCAAACTATTTAAAACTCTTAAATGCATTAAGAGTTTTAGTAACATCCTCAAGCCATCCTGGGAAAACTATTTAAGTAGTTACAACATGCATCAAAGCACTGCATTTCCCAAATGCTTCACTGAAGTTTAATTCTAATGGTGTTGGGTCATCAGCATTTTTTACCGATTCGTAAATTGGAGATTATGCTATGTGCAACCCTATAAAACTAGGCCTAGTGTTATATGTCTTAACTTTCTACTGCTGAACAGGTTAAACTCACATTGCAGGGGTATTCAATCCAGCTCATGAAGGGTTTAGATTAAACTTGCCCCAACCCAACTTCATATGTGTTTAAAAGGGGTGGGAGCCAAAATTACCCTCCACACTGTCAGAAAATAATGTGCAAAAATTGTACCTTTACCTTTACCAAAAAACTCTACCTCACAGCTTGTCACTGGGGAAGTTCCTTTAAAAGGTCAACTTTGTACCTTATCTATCCCTAAAAGGTGCATATTACTACCTTAGAGTAATACTATCAACCTTTAGGGGTAAATAAGGTACAATGTTGTCCTTTTAAGGGTACTGCCCCAGTGATCTCTAATTTTGCCTTTTTTTTTTTTCTTTTTTTTTTTTTTTTTGACAGTATATGACACCCCTGTGCTATAGTGAAACCTAAATGAGTGCTGCAATAACAGGCAAGGCTTTGGAATATTTGGAAAATTGTATTCATACTTTAAACTATGGTGATCAAGAGAGCTCAATGCGCATTAACTGAAGAAAACACATACAAATAGAAAAAACAACAGCAAATTAATAAAACATTTTTTATCAGTTTAACACATGTGCTGCAAATACTTACAATGCAACCAAATACAGAAACAAGCTGCAAATACTCATAATGCAGATAAATTCAGAAATGTGTTGCAACCAAAAACAGAAATGCACTGCAAATACTCACAATGCAACCAAATACAGAAATATGCTGCAACCAAATACAGAAACGTGCTGCAAATACTCAAAAAGGCAACCAAATACTAGCCTGATGTGGTCATACTCAATTCTAGTTCGAATATGAGTCTGATACTGCTCCATTGGGCTTTGATTATGGGGGCGTATTTCAACCGATCCAGGAAAGACCTCAATTGGATAGACCTACAACCAATCAGAGCTACAGAGTAAATGATGTATGTTGAGCGACGCATAGTTGTCAACAGAACTCCTCTTAGCGACCATTGGGGCCAGCTGATAAATCAAACTTTTGCCGAATCCCGTAGAAAGGACGGCAAAGACATCTTTCCCATCGACAAATGCCTTGATCGCGGTCCTCTGTTCCTCTTTGAAAATTAATGCGCTGTCGATATCTTCTATAACGGATGCGATGGCGGAATCTACACATCTCAGTTCTTCAACAACAGCCATCATTGTTTTAAACTAATTGACCTTTCGCAAAGACTCGTCCCCCTTAGTTACTGTTGCTTTGTCCGACAAGCCGTGGCGCTGTCACACAGACGAGACAGAGCAGGTTACTTATGATATTAAACAAAATCCCAGCTTTCAAACTGTGTAGTTATTAAAAAAAGTAAAACAATAAAAAACGTTTTGTGGCTCTTTAATGTGTTGTCACCATGATCGTGACAGATTGCTGTAGCGCCTCAGCTCAAGCGGCTCGTTAACCGATCATCTCTTCCTACTAGTCCATTGATTGCATCAAATAAACATGAATGAACATGAGAATGAATGTTGTTTCAATGTTGTGTCAATATGCACAATTTTTCAAGTTTAACTCCACCGATGTTAATCTTCTAACTCCTGACTGCTTTGTCGGACTAAATAGCGGATGCAGCGTTCTGATTGGTTAGATCGCTTGTCAATCAAACTCCCCAAGCGCTCTTTGGTGACGTGACTGATTACGTTTCTGGTGATAATCTGTCAATCATCGCCCTGACAATGTGATTGGTCCGAACAGTTTCTGTTTGGGCATGATTACTCCTCTACGGATCAAGTCCAGACCGAACTCCTCGACCTCAAAATGTTGTGGGCGGGGCTAATTTCGGCTGGCATCCAGGCTAACCAAATACAGAAATGCACTGCAAATACTCACAATGCAACCAAATACAGAAATGCACTGAAAATACTCACAATGCAACCAAATACAGAAATGCACTGCAAATACTCACAATGCAACCAAATACAGAAACATGCTGCAAATACTCACAATGCAACCAAATACAGAAACATGCTGCACATACTCACAATGCAACCAAATACAGAAATGCACTGCAAATACTCACAATGCAACCAAATACAGAAATGCACTGCAAATACTCACAATGCAACCAAATACAGAAATATGCTGCAACCAAATACAAAAACATGCTGCAAATACTCACAATGCAACCAAATACAGAAATGCACTGCAAATACTCACAATGCAACCAAATACAGAATGTGCTGCACATACTCACAATGCAACCAAATACAGAAATGTGCTGCAACCAAATACAGAAACATGCTGCAAATACTCACAACGCAACCAAATACAGAACAATGCTGCAAATACTCACAACGCAACCAAATACAGAAACATGCTGCAAATACTCACAATGCAACCAAATACAGAAACATGCTGCACATACTCACAATGCAACCAAATACAGAAATGCACTGCAAATACTCACAATGCAACCAAATACAGAAATGCACTGCAAATACTCACAATGCAACCAAATACAGAAATATGCTGCAACCAAATACAAAAACATGCTGCAAATACTCACAATGCAACCAAATACAGAAATGCACTGCAAATACTCACAATGCAACCAAATACAGAAATGTGCTGCAACCAAATACAGAAACATGCTGCAAATACTCACAACGCAACCAAATACAGAACAATGCTGCAAATACTCACAACGCAACCAAATACAGAAACATGCTGCAAATACTCACAACGCAACCAAATAAAGAAAAATGCTGCACATACTCACAATGCAACCAAATACAGAAATGCACTGCAAATACTCTCAATGCAACCAAATACAGAAATGCACTGCAAATACTCACAATGCAACCAAATACAGAATGTGCTGCACATACTCACAATGCAACCAAATACAGAAATGTGCTGCAAATACTCACAATGCAACCAAATACAGAATGTGCTGCACATACTCACAATGCAACCAAATACAGAAACGCACTGCAAATACTCACAATGCAACCAAATACAGAAATGCACTGCAAATACTCACAACGCAACCAAATACAGAAATGTGCTGCAAATACTCACAATGCAACCAAATACAGAAATGCACTGCAAATACTCACAACGCAACCAAATACAGAAATGTGCTGCAAATACTCACAATGCAACCAAATACAGAAACATGCTGCAAATACTCACAACGCAACCAAATACAGAAACATGCTGCAAATACTCACAACGCAACCAAATACAGAAAAATGCTGCACATACTCACAATGCAACCAAATACAGAAATGCACTGCAAATACTCACAATGCAACCAAATACAGAAATGCACTGCAAATACTCACAATGCAACCAAATACAGAATGTGCTGCACATACTCACAATGCAACCAAATACAGAAATGTGCTGCAAATACTCACAATGCAACCAAATACAGAATGTGCTGCACATACTCACAATGCAACCAAATACAGAAATGTGCTGCAAATACTCACAATGCAACCAAATACAGAAATGCGCTGCAAATACTCACAATGCAACCAAATACAGAAATGCACTGCAAATACTCACAATGCAACCAAATACAGAAATGCACTGCAAATACTCACAATGCAACCAAATACAGAATGTGCTGCACATACTCACAATGCAACCAAATACAGAAATGTGCTGCAAATACTCACAATGCAACCAAATACAGAATGTGCTGCACATACTCACAATGCAACCAAATACAGAAATGTGCTGCAAATACTCACAATGCAACCAAATACAGAAATGCGCTGCAAATACTCACAATGCAACCAAATACAGAAATGCACTGCAAATACTCACAATGCAACCAAATACAGAAATGCACTGCAAATACTCACAATGCAACCAAATACAGAATGTGCTGCACATACTCACAATGCAACCAAATACAGAAATGTGCTGCAAATACTCACAATGCAACCAAATACAGAATGTGCTGCACATACTCACAATGCAACCAAATACAGAAATGTGCTGCAAATACTCACAATGCAACCAAATACAGAAATGCACTGCAAATACGCACAATGCAACCAAATACAGAAATGCACTGCAAATACTCACAATGCAACCAAATACAGAAATGCACTGCAAATACTCACAATGCAACCAAATACAGAATGTGCTGCACATACTCACAATGCAACCAAATACAGAAATGCACTGCAAAGACTCACAATGCAACCAAATACAGAAATGCACTGCAAATACTCACAACGCAACCAAATACAGAAATGCACTGCAAATACTCACAACGCAACCAAATACAGAAACATGCTGCAAATACTCACAATGCAACCAAATACAGAAATATGCTGCAACCAAATACAGAAACGTGCTGCAAATACTCACAATGCAACCAAATACAGAAATGCACTGCAAATACTCACATTGCAACCAAATACAGAAATGTTCTGCAAATACTCACAACGCAACCAAATACAGAAACATGCTGCAAATACTCACAACGCAACCAAATACAGAAAAATGCTGCACATACTCACAATGCAACCAAATACAGAAATGCACTGCAAATACTCACAATGCAACCAAATACAGAAATGCACTGCAAATACTCACAATGCAACCAAATACAGAATGTGCTGCACATACTCACAATGCAACCAAATACAGAAATGTGCTGCAAATACTCACAATGCAACCAAATACAGAATGTGCTGCACATACTCACAATGCAACCAAATACAGAAATGTGCTGCAAATACTCACAATGCAACCAAATACAGAAATGCACTGCAAATACTCACAATGCAACCAAATACAGAATGTGCTGCACATACTCACAATGCAACCAAATACAGAAATGTGCTGCAAATACTCACAATGCAACCAAATACAGAAATGTGCTGCAAATACTCACAATGCAACCAAATACAGAAATGCACTGCACATACTCACAATGCAACCAAATACAGAAATGCACTGCAAAGACTCACAATGCAACCAAATACAGAAATGCACTGCAAATACTCACAATGCAACCAAATACAGAATGTGCTGCACATACTCACAATGCAACCAAATACAGAAATGTGCTGCAACCAAATACAGAAACATGCTGCAAATACTCACAACGCAACCAAATACAGGACAATGCTGCACATACTCACAATGCAACCAAATACAGAAATGCACTGCAAATACTCACAATGCAACCAAATACATAAACATGCTGCACATACTCACAATGCAACCAAATACAGAAATGCACTGCACATACTCACAATGCAACCAAATACAGAAATGCACTGCAAATACTCACAATGCAACCAAATACAGAATATGCTGCACATACTCACAATGCAACCAAATACAGAAATGTGCTGCAACCAAATACAGAAATGTGCTGCAAATACTCACAACGCAACCAAATACAGAAACATGCTGCAAATACTCACAACGCAACCAAATACAGAAACATGCTGCACATACTCACAATGCAACCAAATACAGAAATGCACTGCAAATACTCACAATGCAACCAAATACAGAATGTGCTGCACATACTCACAATGCAACCAAATACAGAAATATGCTGCAACCAAATACAGAAACGTGCTGCAAATACTCAAAAAGGCAACCAAATACAGAAACGTGCTGCACATACTCACGATGCAACCAAATACAGAAATGTGCTGCAACCAAATACAGAAACATGCTACATTTACTCAAAAAGGCAACCAAATACAGAAATGCACTGCAAATACTTGCAATGCAACCAAATACAGAAATGTGCTGCAAATACTCACAATGCAACCAAATACAGAATGTGCTGCACATACTCACAATGCAACCAAATACAGAAATATGCTGCAACCAAATACAGAAATGTGCTGCAAATACTCAAAAAGGCAACCAAATACAGAAACGTGCTGCAAATACTCACAATGCAGCCAAATACAGAAAGTATTTGCAGCACGATGCAACCAATACTGTGAGTATTTGCAGCACGATGCAACCAAATACAGAAATGTGCTGCAACCAAATACAGAAACATGCTACATGTACTCAAAAAGGCAACCAAATACAGAAATGCACTGCAAATACGCACAATGCAACCAAATACAGAAATGCACTGCAAATACTCACAATGCAACCAAATACAGAAATGCACTGCAAATACTCACAATGCAACCAAATACAGAATGTGCTGCACATACTCACAATGCAACCAAATACAGAAATGCACTGCAAAGACTCACAATGCAACCAAATACAGAAATGCACTGCAAATACTCACAACGCAACCAAATACAGAAACATGCTGCAAATACTCACAATGCAACCAAATACAGAAATATGCTGCAACCAAATACAGAAACGTGCTGCAAATACTCACAATGCAACCAAATACAGAAATGCACTGCAAATACTCACATTGCAACCAAATACAGAAATGTTCTGCAAATACTCACAACGCAACCAAATACAGAAACATGCTGCAAATACTCACAACGCAACCAAATACAGAAAAATGCTGCACATACTCACAATGCAACCAAATACAGAAATGCACTGCAAATACTCACAATGCAACCAAATACAGAAATGCACTGCAAATACTCACAATGCAACCAAATACAGAATGTGCTGCACATACTCACAATGCAACCAAATACAGAAATGTGCTGCAAATACTCACAATGCAACCAAATACAGAATGTGCTGCACATACTCACAATGCAACCAAATACAGAAATGTGCTGCAAATACTCACAATGCAACCAAATACAGAAATGCACTGCAAATACTCACAATGCAACCAAATACAGAATGTGCTGCACATACTCACAATGCAACCAAATACAGAAATGTGCTGCAAATACTCACAATGCAACCAAATACAGAAATGTGCTGCAAATACTCACAATGCAACCAAATACAGAAATGCACTGCACATACTCACAATGCAACCAAATACAGAAATGCACTGCAAAGACTCACAATGCAACCAAATACAGAAATGCACTGCAAATACTCACAATGCAACCAAATACAGAATGTGCTGCACATACTCACAATGCAACCAAATACAGAAATGTGCTGCAACCAAATACAGAAACATGCTGCAAATACTCACAACGCAACCAAATACAGGACAATGCTGCACATACTCACAATGCAACCAAATACAGAAATGCACTGCAAATACTCACAATGCAACCAAATACATAAACATGCTGCACATACTCACAATGCAACCAAATACAGAAATGCACTGCACATACTCACAATGCAACCAAATACAGAAATGCACTGCAAATACTCACAATGCAACCAAATACAGAATATGCTGCACATACTCACAATGCAACCAAATACAGAAATGTGCTGCAACCAAATACAGAAATGTGCTGCAAATACTCACAACGCAACCAAATACAGAAACATGCTGCAAATACTCACAACGCAACCAAATACAGAAACATGCTGCACATACTCACAATGCAACCAAATACAGAAATGCACTGCAAATACTCACAATGCAACCAAATACAGAATGTGCTGCACATACTCACAATGCAACCAAATACAGAAATATGCTGCAACCAAATACAGAAACGTGCTGCAAATACTCAAAAAGGCAACCAAATACAGAAACGTGCTGCACATACTCACGATGCAACCAAATACAGAAATGTGTTGCAACCAAATACAGAAACATGCTACATTTACTCAAAAAGGCAACCAAATACAGAAATGCACTGCAAATACTTGCAATGCAACCAAATACAGAAATGTGCTGCAAATACTCACAATGCAACCAAATACAGAATGTGCTGCACATACTCACAATGCAACCAAATACAGAAATATGCTGCAACCAAATACAGAAATGTGCTGCAAATACTCAAAAAGGCAACCAAATACAGAAACGTGCTGCAAATACTCACAATGCAGCCAAATACAGAAAGTATTTGCAGCACGATGCAACCAATACTGTGAGTATTTGCAGCACGATGCAACCAAATACAGAAATGTGCTGCAACCAAATACAGAAACATGCTACATGTACTCAAAAAGGCAACCAAATACAGAAATGCACTGCAAATACTTACAATGCAACCAAATACAGAAATGTGCTGCAAATACTCACAATGCAACCAAATACAGAAATGTGCTGCACATACTCACAATGCAACCAAATACAGAAATGCACTGCAAATACTCACAATGCAACCAAATACAGAAACATGCTGCAAATACTCACAATGCAACCAAATACAGAAATGTGCTGCAAAAACTCACAACGCAACCAAATACAGAAACGTGCTGCAAATACTCACAATGCAACCAAATACAGAAAAGCACTGCAAATTCTCACAATGCAACCAAATACAGAAATATGCTGCAACCAAATACAGAAACATGCTACAAGTACTCAAAAAGGCAACAAATACAGAAATGCACTGCAAATACTCACAATGCAACCAAATACAGAAACATGCTACAAATACTCAAAAAGGCAACAAATACAGAAACGTGCTGCAAATACTCACAACGCAACCAAATACAGAAACATGCTGCACATACTCACAATGCAACCAAATACAGAAATTTGCTGCAACCAAATACATAAATGCGCTGCAAATACTCAAAAAGGCAACCAAATACAGAAATGCACTGCAAGTACTCACAATGCAAACAAATACAGAAACATGCTGCACATACTCACAATGCAACCAAATACAGAAATGTGCTGCAACCAAATATAGAAACACGCTGCAAATACTCAAAAAGGCAACCAAATACAGAAATGCACTGCAAATACTCACAATGCAACCAAATAGAGAAACACACTGCAAAAGTTCACAGTGCAACTAAATACAGAAACACGCTGCAATACTCACAACACACATACGATCAGGATGTTAAAATAAAAAAATAAAAAACTCATCTTGCAGGTCATCAACAACACCACTGATGAGTAGACTTTGATCAATAAGCATGTCCCAGCCAGGTTCAACACTTGTTGGGGTCCCTTTGAAACATTTCCATTGTGGTCTTAATTTGCTGTTGTTTTTTCTATTTGCATGTTTTCTTCAGTTGCAATCCGTTGAGCTCTCTCGACCACCATACAAAACTGCAGTTTACCCACAGTGTCCAGTATATGTTCCCATCTGCTTGTTAAGTCACTGTTTCCGGGTCCAAATGTACTATCAGTCACCAAAAGCAAAGGACAAACAGTGCTAATATACACTCATGACCTGCTGTAAAACTACAGAAAAGTCATGATCATAACCTTTATCTCCATTCCAAAATCTCAGATGGCCAGACAGTGATTCATCTTTTATGAATCCTTCAAATATTGGTGTTCGAGACGCTGTGAGCCTGGAGACTGTAGTGTAAGACAGTGACTAGTGCTGACTTGTGTCATCCGTTTGCATTTTTGTTGATGAATAATTTCTCCAAAGTCCATCACTACACCATATTAGTTAAAAAAATTTCCTAGCCAATTTAATAAATCAAAGTAGCTTTAATGTAGATCTCATTTGGGACCTGATGGGTGACCTTTCTCAGCACACCTCTCATTATAAGCAACTTAATTAACTACTGATATAGACGATTTACCATGCCATTGGTTTACATTCATAGTCTCAAATGAAAGTAAAAATGCTACTGTAAAAACCTATTAATTGGTTAACTGTTTCCTTACTACATATTGTAAAAATCTATAATGCATCTAATGGGATATTTCGCAGGATAATAATTTCTGGCAACCACACCTTGTTTTAGAGGTGTGTGGCAGTATTGTAACAATTAATTTATGTTAAAAGTAAAAGATTTTATGGGATTATAATAGGATTTTGTGTAGAATTACAGTAATAAACAGTAATTATAGGATAAGAAATTACTGATTTTTTTAGTTTATCTATGTTTTTTTCAGACAGTAGTTTTCTGTTTTTTTTTTAAACAGACATTTTCTGGCGCCCCTTTACAGTGTATTTATTGTGAAAAACTATACACTGGCACTGTTCACCTTCTATATATTAATATTTACATCAGCTTGTGGAAAAGCTGCTTGTGATTCATCCTTTCTGTTTACTATCTGTGTTTTTGAGGTGGTTTTTGGTATGTCATAAAGGTACAAAACTACTTTTGGTAATATATATATATATATTACGGTAAAGTTCTGGCAACCAGTTTTAGCAAAAATTTCACTTATTTATTTATTTATTTATTTTATAGTGCCAGTCAACACATGAGCCACATTTAGATGTAAACAACCCTTATGTCGGCCACAGGAAAACATCAGACGTTTAATATGAAGATCTTCAGTCTTAGATCAATAAGAAGAGTGTATGTTAACAGAACTGCTCTTTCTCCCTCCTTCCCTGCTGTTTTTCTCTGTGTTATCTTGTTTTTTTTCCCCTCGCTGTCAGGCAGCTGTCTCGACGTATCAGAGGAATCGGGAGCGCAGGCATCCGCCTGGCCGTAGCCCTCCAACACATTTCTCCATTATATCTGTCTGTCACACAAGATGGAGGAGATTGCGTAGGCGTTCCTTTGTGTTCGTGGCGTAGGCTTCTGTTCGCCTTTGTCCCTCTTCACTGCTGCGCACTGCAGATGACGGTGTATGCCATGCAATCTGTCACCAGCGTCGTAGTGGGAGGATGTTTATTTTGGCCATGCATGCCACACATCGAGATCACAGGGACGAGGTGCAATTCCGGCTGTCTCAACAAAAACCTAATTATATAAGGAATTAAATAATTAAAAGCAACGTATCATCCTTGTGCAATACAAAAGAGCAGTCGTTTAGAACAAGAATAACAGCACTATATTGACTTGACATGCCTTATTCTCGATGAAACCCGTAGGTGTGAAGCAACATGCGCGAGAGAGATTGATGCAGAGTTGGATGAGATCATGGCAGTCTCAATAGTAAATAATCCCTGGAATTTCCTACGCAATTTCACGGAAAGCATTTTACCGTGCTTGAATAAAATGGAGAAAGAACGGTCGTTAATTGCACATTTGGGTTTTACTCCAGAAAATGTCCAGTGTTGACAAATTATCATAATGATGCCTTGTGTCTTCTGAGAGGTAGTGGGCTGACCTGCCATTGACTGCCGCACCTTTGCACTGCCTCGTTTCAACACCATATTGACTGAGTCTGTCAAAAGCTATTAGTTTAAATCCTTTCCTGTTTTCAAATCGAATGCTTCGGCTGTATGAGAAATACGCTTCGTATCAGGTGCACAGGCCTTTTGACAAAGGACAAGAGTATGCGTGTTTTTTACAATAATGTCAAAAATGACAAAATGGCCACTATATTTATTAAAAGGAGACCTCGGTATTCTCAACCGTTTTTCTCGGCTGACAGCATTTATTGCCAAATTCTTCAGTTTAGTAATCAATCAGGCTGTCTGAATTCTCAGAGGTTGACTTTATTTTTTCTCACCTTTCTAATCAATTTTGAATTGATCTCTGGATTGAACTGATCTCTTTTTTAACTGATCTTATTGAAATGAATCTCTGGGACTACTAGTCGACAAACCTTTTGTGGAATGGTTGCACCTTTAAGGGTAAAGTGTGTCATTTTTGCACCACTATTGTCACCAACAGATGTGCAATAACAATTATTGATTGATTGATTGATTGATTGATTGATTGATGCATAAATACATAAAACATGCATGAATAAATAAATAAATGCATGAATAAATAAATGCATACAAATAAATAAATGCATACAAATAAATAAATGCATAAATAAATGCATAAAAATAAATAAATGCATAAGTAAGTAAAAAAAAATGGATGGATGGATGGATGGATGGATGGATGGATGGATGGATGGATGCAATGAATGATTGTATGGAACAAATTATTGGATGGATGGATGGATGGATGGATGGATGGATGGATGGATGGATGGATGGATGGATGGATGGATGGAATGAATGATTGTATGGAACAAATTATTGGATGGATGGATGGATGGATGGATGGATGGATGGATGGATGGATGGATGGATGGATGGATGGATGGATGGATAGATGGATGGATGGAACAAATCATTGGATGGATGGATGGATGGATGGATGGATGGATGGATGGATGGATGGATGGATGGATGGATGGATGGATGGATGGATGGATGGATGCTCCCTCTAGCTAAACTCACTGTATTGGTTGTACAAGATGGTCGAAATGCTAAAAACAAGTAGCAAAAATAAATAATTATTTCTTGAAAGAACTTCAAACACAATATTTACACATTACAATGGGGATTAGCATATGAATTTCTTGTAGCTGTGTCTGCATATGAATCTAGGAGACGAGATAGATCTGAAAGTTTGGTTACACTTTATTTTGATACTAACTATAAGTAACTTTGCAACTACATTGTCAACTAACCTGCACTAGAGTATTAGTATAAGGTTAGGGTTTGGGTTAGTAGAATAAGTTGACGTACTAGTAAAGTTACTTATAGTTAGTAGAATGTCTGAAATGGACCATCAAAATACAATAAAATTGTCACACATCACATTTAAACATAAATTCACTTGCCAGAATGAAAGTAATTATCAATGTTTAATGAAATGACACAAAACCCTGAGACATGTCAATGGTGAAATTCAATGCAATTTGATTGCACTTTTTATAAGATGCTTTAAGAGCAGTAATGTAGTTAATGAGGTCGTAGCAGTGCACTGGTACTTACGAACACATTTCCAAACCATTACTATGGAGACCATTGTGTTATCAAATGTGCTAGTTATATGGGCGGTGTTATTATACCATAATGCCTTTAATGTTCCTTTTTAAATGCAATGTCTAATGCTCAAATGTGCTTATTCTCTGTAGTCTAATGTTGAGACCTTAATGTTTGCAATAATTTGGTTGCTCTCAGTGTTTCTAATTGGAGCCCAAAAGTGTGTTGTTTAGTTTAGATACTACTTTTTTTTTTTTTTTTTTTTCTTTGATTCTTCGTTTGATGGAGGAGGAAAAGCAGAACATGTTTTACATTGGAAAATGATTTTTGAAAAAAAATATGCAAAACTGGGGAAGGTTCTTACCAGATGTAAAACCTGGACAAATAACTGTGATTGATTGATGAATCATTTCAATTTGCAGAAATGATGCTATAGAGAAGGAAAGCTCTAATTAAATGCATAAGTAAACTATGCTGGTTGATGGTCAAAGTTTTTTTTTTTTTTTTTTTTTTTTTTTTTGAGTGACCCATTTAAACAAGGATTCACTGAATCTTTGATTTTGTCTGCTTCAAAGGCTCTGATTGTGTGGCCTCTTAAAACCAGTCCTCGAGGAGGAAGGGATTGCATTTTTAAGTGCTTTGTGGTTTTCTTTGGAATACAAATCAACATAAAACAGTGAAAATGTGAACTCCATGTATATACCACTGATTACTCCACTCACTCCAAACGGTCAGTCGCAGCAGATAAATCACTTGAGATGTGAACTTCATGGCACTTCTTCCAGAACATTGTGTACACCAGAGATTTTCAAACTTTTTGATGCATAGACCCCCAAAATTGCAACTTTCCTTTCTGTTAGCCATTTCATGTACTGTATGCATGAAATGCATCTTTTATAAACACCCATATAATGTTATGGAAGCTTGTTTCTGTCACAGAATAAGAAAATGCAAAAGGTAATTGTGACTTTTTATTTCACAATTGGTTTTGTATATATGGGACACCCCTCCAAAGCATTGAATTCAGGTGTTTCAATCACTTCCATGGCCACAGGTGTATAAAATCAAGCACTAGGCATGCAGACTGCTTCTACAAACATTTGTGAAAGAATGGGTCGCTCTCAGGAGCTCAGTGAATTCAAGCGTGGTACTGTGATAGGTTGCCACCTGTGCAATAAGTCCATTTGTGAAATTTCCACACTACTAAATATTCCACAGTCAATTGTTAGTGGTATCATAACAAAGTGGCAGCAATTGGGAACAACAGCAACTCAGCCACAAATTGGTAGGCCACTTAAAATCTTATACCCTGTTTCCACCAAGGCAGTTTGAGTGCTGGTTCAGAGCCAGAGCCTAGTTTCAAATCCGCTCTTTGTCTTTTGACACCCAAAGCACCAGCTCTGAACCAGGAAAAATGGTTCGTAAGTAGCACCAGAACATTGCTGGTCTAGAAGAAAGAACCGTTTGCGTCATGGGCTGGGGGCAGGGTTACCGCGACCAGCAAGAAACTTGTGACCACCATTTTTGAAATGGCAGCTAATCGAGCTCATAGCAGCTTGAATGTAATCTCCATCTAAACAAATTATGGCGACCTGCACAAATGCATTGGATTCACCATGTTTGGATGCCCATGTAGGTTCGCAAAGCCATGAGCATCAATAGTAATGCAACGTCCACCACTGTTGTTGGAAGGCTTGTTTGAGATGCTTTGGAGCTGCGCAGACCGACATCGGAGTCCACTGAGTGCATTTGTAGAGCATACGACTCCTTGTAGATCTCTCTCGTGGTGCTTTTCCAAACTGGTTCTTAGAGGGCTCTTCAGTTGAACCAACCCCAAACCGGCAATAGCACTGGCTCTGAACTTGCACCCGGTTTGTACTGGTGGAAAAGGGGTAACTGAGCAGGGTCAGCGCATGCACAGTGCACAGAAGTCTCCAACTTTCTGCAGAGTCAATAGCTACAGACCTCCAAACTTCGTGTGGCCTTCAGATTAGCTCAAGAACAGTGTGTAGAGAAATTCATGGAATGGGTTTCCATGGCCGAGCAGTTGCATCCAAGCCTTACATCACAATGCAAGTGAAATGCAATGCAGAGCGTCGGATGCAGTGGTGTAAAGCACGCCGCCACTGGACTCTAGAGCAGATACGTGTTCTCTGGAGTGACCAATCACGCTTCTCTGTCTGGAAATCTGATGGATGAGTCTGGGTTTAGCGATTGCCAGGAGAACGGTACTTGCCTGACTGCATTGTGTCAAGTGTAAAGTTTGGTGGAGGCGGATTATGGTGTGGGGCTGTTTTTCAGGGGTTGGGCTTGAACCCTTAGTTCCAGTGAAAGGAACTCTTAATGTTTCAGCATACCAAGACATTTTGTACAATTTCATGCTCCCAACTTTGTGGGAACAGTTTGGGGATTGCCCCTTCCTGCATGTCTGCACACCAGTGCACAAAGCAAGACATGGATGAGTGAGTTTGGTGTGGAGGAACTTGACTGGCCTGCACAGAGTCCTGACCTCAACCCGACAGAACACATTTGGGATGAATTAGAGCGGAGACTGTGAGCCAGACCTTCTCGCCAACATCACTGCCTGACCTCACAAATGTGCTTCTAGAAGAATGGTCAAAAATTCCCATAAACACACTCCTAAACCTTGTGGAAAGCCTTCCCAGAAGAGTTGAATCTGTTATAGTTGCAAAGGGTGGACCAACTCCATATTAAACTCTCTGGATTAAGAATGGGATGTCATTAAAGCTCATGTGCATTTAAAGGCAGACATCCAAAAACTTCTGGCAATATACACACACACACACACACACACACACACACACACACACACACACACATGATTTCAAACTCTAGAAAGTGGACTGAAACCCCCTTTTTTTAAAAAATGTTAATAAGAATAAGATACGCGGAATATTAATTTGAGATAAAGGCAATAGACACTTTAAATATGGTCAAAATAAAATCAGACTTTTCTGTTCTTCTGAGTTAATTAATCAAAATGTGAATTGAATCATTAATGAATATACAGAAGTCAATGTAGAAAACTGGAAGAGGTCAGAGCTAATATACATCATGTATGAACGTCTTGTTGCATTACTTGAGATCAGAACTGAAATTTTCTGGTATGCATTGAACACGTATTGAAAAGAATCTGAAATTAGGAATGCAAGCAAGGTCAAAGATCATGTGATTTAAATCAGTCATACTTTCTTGAAAGCATCAGATTCTGATAATAAATGAAATGGATGAATAGATTATTCACGCTCAGTTACCAAGCTGATTTTTTTTATAGGTAGAGAACTGCTTAAGATGGTATAAGAAATAATATGTTTAGATTGTGGCTTTACATTTCATAAATATTATTTGCCTTAAAAGTGCTGCATTACTTTATATTCAGTATATTTAAAACACAGCAGCCCTGAACTCAAACTTATGAGATTTCTCCCCGTGTGACCTTAGATGGAGAAGTAAATCAAATGACCCATGAATATTATTGCACTCACCAGGAGAAAATCATCTCCATAAATATAGACAGTTGACTATAGTGAGCTGCAGGGAATGAATGCACTGCCCTCCCAATGACTGTACACTACATCATTCCGTATACGGTACATATACATCAAGAATGCTGTTATGAAGCTATAGGAGCAGACAGAACGGAGAATACTGTTTTCAGAGAGTGTGTGGCTTTCTGTAAGCATTAGAAGACTGTTTCTGAGCAGTGTCTGCCTCTTTCTCTCTCTCTAAATATACTCACACAAGCTGTGATGCTTTGCTTGAGGGAACAACTGGCATATACTGATTAAGAGACATAATGCAATCAGACAAAAAAGCAGTATAACTAGGAAACCCTGATAATATTTGAAGTGAAGTCTGGCAACCAGCGCATGTATTTCCATGTTTATTGGATGAATGCTTTCCGTTTGTTTTTGGAAAAGAGCACTGATGTCTGACCTCTTTGATTTTTGCAGAAATCAGGCCAATACCACAGAGAGTTTGGTGTTTTTGAATGTTTTTCATTTTATATTTCTTACTTTAATTTTGAACTATTCCAGCATGACCTCATTAGTATTCGTACGCATTCATATGTAAAGCTGGTTCTAGTGCACATACATTTACATATGTTTGGATAGAGACAGAAATGCAGAACATCAACATCTAAATTGCAAAACCTTGTTAATGTGCAAATAATTACAAACCTTTTTTTTGCTCTTACTACAAGTTTAACCTGTATTCAAAGTTTATTTTTCTCATAATATTCACTGCAGCATCAGCTCTTTTATCACAATGTCTGAAACGCTTCGATCAAGGATTTGGTCTCTCTAAACCCCGCCTTTCTGAGAGCCTGCTCTGCTCTGATTGGTCAGATGGCCCAGTCTGCTGTGATTGGTCAGAAACCAAACGCTCATTAGCATATCTGAATCTCAGCTCTTGATTCACAGTGATACAAACAGTAATGATGGCATCAGTTTTACCGTATCAATCTCATCAAAGTGGATTTGCTTTGGCAGCAGAAAACGGCGTCTTCTCCACATGAACAACACGAACCAAACTCTTCCAGTCTCAGATAGAAATACAGTATTTGAGGGCGGGGCAAAGCAGACGCTGTTCAACCAATGAATGCCATAGGCTGGCATTATGCAAATTAGTTACAAAGGTTCAGCAGGAAGTAAGACTGGAATTACTGACAACTCATTTCAGAATCGCTTCTTTATTTTGGAAGACAACAACTCCACACTTTGATTTTAGCAAACCTTTTACATTCACAAACCGCTTTATTACACACTACATGAAAGGTAATATCCAAAATAGCATAATAGTTAACATATTAAACATTTGAAACACATTTAGAGCATGCATTTGCTTTGACATTTTAATTCAGCTATATAAAGAGTGCAAATGACTCAAATTAGTCAAATATAAATATGTTTATAAAAAAAGAAAAGAAGAAAAACATTATAAATATGTCTATCCAAACATACATGTACACATTTGCACCTTCCACATGGTTGGCTGGTCACGTGAGTACATAGATTATGCTCATTGCACTTCCCAGAATCCATTTATTCCATGGTAACTTGATTCCTGTGGGACCTCCTCTAATCTGAACCTAATCTGATGCACATTTCATGAACATTTTAAGAGCTTGAAGTGCTTCCCAAGAGACGCCAGATTGTGTGAATACATTCTGACTTTGTTTAGTCATGGACAGACATAATACTTCTCATGAATCTCTGAAAAAATACTTCTGACATAAAGAGAGAGTTCACAAGTGCAGCTGGCAAACTTTTCAACCTAAGAGGATCACAGTGTCCACGACCCCACTGGAGCAATCGGCATGATAATTTTAGTTATGTTTTTGGATATGTTATATAAGTGGCACTTGGGGGGTTGGTCTCAACTGTTTCGATGGACTGAAAGAAATGAAGGTTCAAATGAATTTGGTGTGTTAGATAGATGCATGCAGATTTAGCACATGTTTGTTCTATTTTTATTAAAAAAATTATTATTATTTCTTAAACCCTATTCAGAGCTCCACAGATCTAATTTGTGATTTTAATCTTGTCTGAATCAAAGCTGTCTGTGTTTTCCTCACACATCCTTGGTAAAAATTAGGGAACTAATAACTTAATATTTCTCAGCTAACTCAGGCGTCCTCTGAGAAATCTAATCCTGTCCAGAAAAGAAGATCTGTGGTGATAACGGTATATTACTTTTTTGTCAGTGCCAGCTCCCACCTGATGTAAAAAGAAAAAAAAATCAATGAGAGGAGTCTGATCATGGACTGCTCGGTTGCACGTATCAAGAATGCACTTTCAATGCAAAAGTGCCTGTATTATGCTATTTTAAAGGTGTCAAAAGGTGTCAAATTGACCCGCGAACATCACAAACGTAATAGTAATTTTGTTTGTATATGTCAAAAAACACCAGCATGTTGAAACTTTGCATGCATGTTCACGAGGATAAATGAGAAAAAGTCACAAAATATCAAGAAAAAAAACATAGGTTAACCAGTATTTCCAACAAATAGAAAATCTAAATGGGTCAAATTGACCCCCAACATAACACAAAGCTTAAGCTCATCTTATAAAGCGAACGGGTTTATTGAGTTATTAAAGTGAGCAGACGTGAATCGCGATATTTTGGTCTAATTTTCAGCATAAAGCATTCAGATTTATTTAGGTTTATTTTGAGCTTATTCTTGTTCGCTGATTTTTCTAGCAAGATCTGGTAACTCGAATGAGAATAGGCTTGTGCTTTCCCTGTGATTCACCACACATACAGAAGAGAGACACATCTCAGATGAAGGTTGTAAATGTGTTTGTCACTACCTGTATTTTACTGAACTGTGTGTGTACAGAATGGGATTGAGCACTAAAAGGTGAAGTGACAACCAAATTTAGCTGCAGTGTGTACATGGCCATAGATTCAGCAGTAAGTGATACTGAATTACTGACGACTCGTTTCAGGCAGTTCAGAAACAATTATTTCTTTTAGGAGACAAAAACTCCATTTATCTGCACTTTAATCTTTGAAATATTGCAGGCCTTTTACATTCATAAGCAGCTTTATTACTATATGAAAGGGATTATCCCCCCCCATTTAGATGCCATTTAAAAAGAGAAAGTAAGAATTATAAAGAGACACAGAGAGTAAAGCTTTCCTTTAAAAATGCCAGGCTGTCAGTAGCCAAAAGAATAAATGTTTGATAAGGGCCAGCTTTCTATATGAAAAGAAATGCAGGGTGCAGGTTATGACCAGAGCAAAAACAGCCTGTGCAAACAATTATTGTTGAACACTGGTCAAATCCTTTTTGAGCAGAAAGCATCTGGAGAGCTAATGAACTGATTCCAGCCCCAAACAGGGTGATGGCAGTGTGGGTGAGGGCGACTCCTGACCTAAGGTTGGGATAGACTTGTTTGTGTGTTTCACAAGTGTGTTGGAGAGAGATAAGATGCTGAAATTAAGCTGTGTGTGTACGTGTGTGTGTGTGTGTGTGTGTGTGTGTGTGTGTGTGTGTGTGTGTGTGTGTGTGTGTGTGTGTGTGTGTGTGTGTGTGTGTGTGTGTGTGTGTGTGTGTGTGTGTGTGTGCGTGTGTGTGTGTGTGTGTGTGTGTGTGTGTGTGTGTGTGCGTGTGTGTGTGTGTGGTGCTGCTGAAGCTCTAATTACTCTCCTGAGAGATGCTCTGCTAACCAGGAACAGAGCTGGGACTGGACATATCCTAATTAAAACTCATGTCAGGGATCTACAACTCCACAACTCTCAATCTACTGTTATCACTGATTCTCAAAGGACAACAGTTTCCTACAGACTGTCAGGCTGTCGGTCTGCTGTGGATGACACAAATTATTCAAGCATGTTAATATTAACTCTTTCCCTGCAAGTATTTATTTTTTTTTTTTTTTATTCCCATTTTGATCATTTTCACACAAAAAAAAAATCATGCCCCCATGAATATTTTATTGTATGAATATCTGAACATACAATACATCAAAAGAACAAAGCTATTTTATTCTAGCGCTTCATGCATTCTTTTAAATCAACACTTCAATGATGGTAAGTTTAAAAAAAAAAAAAAAAAAAAAAAAAAAAAACTTTTTGAGCAAAAAGCTGAGAATATTGCATTTTGTCAAAGACTTCATTTGGATCAGATTCAAAACAATAATCAATATAGAAGGAGTAAATTGAGTACATCAACTGTCCTATGCACTCTAAAACATTTTGGGTTATTTTTTTTGCAATGTTTGGGTAGTTTTTGTGTTACCCAGATCCTGGGTCAGACGTAACAACCCAGCGTTTGGGTAGTTTATGTGTTACACAGATCCTGGGTCAGACGTAACAACCCAGCGTTTGGGTAGTTTATGTGTTACACAGATCCTGGGTCAGACGTAACAACCTAGCGTTTGGGTAGTTTTTGTATTACCCAGCTCCTGGGTCAGACATAACCTAGCGTTTGGGTAGTTTTGTGTTACTCAGATCCTGGGTCAGACGTAACAACCCAGTGTTTGGGTAGTTTTTGTGTTACACAGATCCTGGGTCAGACGTAACAACCCAGCGTTTGGGTAGTTTTTGTGTTACCCAGCTCCTGGGTCAGACGTAACAACCCAGTGTTTGGGTAGTTTTTGTATTACCCAGCTCCTGGGTCAGACATAACCTAGCGTTTGGGTAGTTTTGTGTTACTCAGATCCTGGGTCAGACGTAACAACCCAGTGTTTGGGTAGTTTTTGTGTTACACAGATCCTGGGTCAGACGTAACAACCCAGCGTTTGGGTAGTTTTTGTGTTACCCAGCTCCTGGGTCAGACATAACCTAGCGTTTGGGTAGTTTTGTGTTACTCAGATCCTGGGTCAGACGTAACAACCCAGTTTTTGGGTAGTTTTTGTGTTACCCAGATCCTGGGTCAACCCAGTGTATGGGTATTTTTTGTGTTACCCAGATCCTGGGTCAACCCAGTGTTTGGGTAGTTTTTGTATTACCCAGCTCCTGGGTCAGACATAACCTAGCGTTTGGGTAGTTTTGTGTTACTCAGATCCTGGGTCAGACGTAACAACCCAGTGTTTGGGTAGTTTTTGTGTTACACAGATCCTGGGTCAGACGTAACAACCCAGCGTTTGGGTAGTTATTGTGTTACCCAGATCCTGGGTCAGACGAAACAACCTAGCGTTTGGGTAGTTTTTGTTTTACCCAGGTCCTGGGTCAACCCAGTGTTTGGGTAGTTTTTGTGTTACCCAGATCCTGGGTCAGACGTAACAACCCAGCGTTTGGGTAGTTTATGTGTTACACAGATCCTGGGTCAGACGTAACAACCCAGCGTTTGGGTAGTTTATGTTTTACCCAGATCCTGGGTCAGACGAAACAACCAAGCGTTTGGGTAGTTTTTGTTTTACCCAGGTCCTGGGTCAACCCAGTGTTTGGGTAGTTTTTGTGTAACCCAGATCCTAGTTCAGACATAACAACCCAGTGTTTGGGTAGTTTTTGTGTTACCCAGATCCTGGGTCAGACGTAACAACCCAGTGTTTGGGTAGTTTTTGTTTTACCCAGGTCCTGGGTCAACCCAGTGTTTGGGTAGTTTTTGTGTTACCCAGATCCTGGTTCAGACATAACAACCCAGTGTTTGGGTAGTTTTTGTGTTACCCAGATCTTGGGTCAGACGAAACAACCTAGCGTTTGGGTAGTTTTTGTTTTACCCAGGTCCTCGGTCAATTCTGTGTTTGAGTAGTTTTTGTGTTACCCAGATCCTGGGTCAGACGTAACAACCCAGTGTTTGGGTAGTTTTTGTGTTACTCAGATCCTGGGTCGGACGTAACAGTGTTTGGGTTGTTTTTGTGTTACTCTGATCCTGGGTCAGATGTAACAACCCAGTGTTTGGGTAGTTTTTGTGTTACCCAGATATTGGGTCAGACGAAACAACCTAGCATTTGGGTAGTTTTTGTTTTACCCAGGTCCTGGGTCAATTCAGTGTTTGAGTAGTTTTTGTGTTACCCAGATCCTGGTTCAGACATAACAACCCAGTGTTTGGGTAGTTTTTGTTTTACCCAGGTCCTGGGTCAACCCAGTGTTTGGGTAGTTTTTGTGTTACCCAGATCCTGGTTCAGACATAACAACCCAGTGTTTGGGTAGTTTTTGTGTTACCCAGATCTTGGGTCAGACGAAACAACCTAGCGTTTGGGTAGTTTTTGTTTTACCCAGGTCCTCGGTCAATTCTGTGTTTGAGTAGTTTTTGTGTTACCCAGATCCTGGGTCAGACGTAACAACCCAGTGTTTGGGTAGTTTTTGTGTTACTCAGATCCTGGGTCGGACGTAACAGTGTTTGGGTTGTTTTTGTGTTACTCTGATCCTGGGTCAGATGTAACAACCCAGTGTTTGGGTAGTTTTTGTGTTACCCAGATATTGGGTCAGACGAAACAACCTAGCATTTGGGTAGTTTTTGTTTTACCCAGGTCCTGGGTCAATTCAGTGTTTGAGTAGTTTTTGTGTTACCCAGATCCTGGTTCAGACATAACAACCCAGCGTTTGGGTAGTTTTTGTGTTACCCAGATCCTGGGTCAGACGTAACAACCCAGTGTTTGTGTAGTTTTTGTGTTTCCCAGCTCCTGGGTCAGACATAACAGTGTTTGGGTCGTTTTTGTGTTACTCTGATCCTGGGTCAGACGTAACAACCCAGTGTTTGGGTAGTTTTTGTGTTACCCAGATCTTGGGTCAGACGAAACAACCTAGCGTTTGGGTAGTTTTTGTTTTACCCAGGTCCTGGGTCAATTCAGTGTTTGGGTAGTTTTTGTGTTACCCAGATCCTGGGTCAGACGAAACAACCTAGCGTTTGGGTAGTTTTTGTTTTACCCAGGTCCTGGGTCAACCCAGTGTTTGGGTAGTTTTTGTGTTACCCAGATCCTGGTTCAGACATAACAACCCAGCGTTTGGGTAGTTTTTGTGTTACCCAGATCCTGGGTCAACCCAGTGTATGGGTAGTTTTTGTGTTACCCAGATCCTGGGTCAACCCAGTGTTTGGGTAGTTTTTGTGTTACCCAGATCCTAGGTTTGACGTAACAACCCAGCGTTTGGGTAGTTTTTGTGTTACCCAGATCCTGGGTCAACCCAGTGTTTGGGTAGTTTTTGTGTTACACAGATCCTGAGTCAGACGTAACAACCCAGCGTTTGGGTAGATTTTGTGTTACCCAGCTCCTGGGTCAGACATAACAACCTAGTGTTTGGGTCGTTTTTGTGTTACCCAGATCCTGGGTCAGACGAAACAACCTAGCGTTTGGGTAGTTTTTGTTTTACCCAGGTCCTGGATCAACCCAGTGTTTGGGTAGTTTTTGTGTTACCCAGATCCTGGTTCAGACATAACAACCAAGTGTTTGGGTAGTTTTTGTGTTACCCAGATCTTGGGTCAGACGTAACAACCCAGTGTTTGGGTAGTTTTTGTGTTACCCAGATCCTGGGTCAGACGTAACAACCCAGTGTTTGGGTAGTTTTTGTGTTACCCAGATCTTGGGTCAGACGAAACAACCTAGCGTTTGGGTAGTTTTTGTTTTACCCAGGTCCTCGGTCAATTCAGTGTTTGAGTAGTTTTTGTGTTACCCAGATCCTGGGTCAGACGTAACAACCCAGTGTTTGGGTAGTTTTTGTGTTACCCAGATCCTGGGTCGGACGTAACAATCTAGTGTTTGAGTAGTTTTTGTATTTCCAAGATCCTGGGTCAGATGTAACAACCCAGTGTTTGGGTAGTTTTTGTGTTACCCAGATCTTGGGTCAGACGAAACAACCTAGCATTTGGGTAGTTTTTGTTTTACCCAGGTCCTGGGTCAATTCAGTGTTTGAGTAGTTTTTGTGTTACCCAGATCCTGGTTCAGACATAACAACCCAGCGTTTGGGTAGTTTTTGTGTTACCCAGATCCTGGGTCAGACGTAACAACCCAGTGTTTGTGTAGTTTTTGTGTTTCCCAGCTCCTGGGTCAGACATAACAGTGTTTGGGTCGTTTTTGTGTTACTCTGATCCTGGGTCAGACGTAACAACCCAGTGTTTGGGTAGTTTTTGTGTTACCCAGATCTTGGGTCAGACGAAACAACCTAGCATTTGGGTAGTTTTTGTTTTACCCAGGTCCTGGGTCAATTCAGTGTTTGGGTAGTTTTTGTGTTACCCAGATCCTGGGTCAGACGAAACAACCTAACGTTTGGGTAGTTTTTGTTTTACCCAGGTCCTGGGTCAACCCAGTGTTTGGGTAGTTTTTGTGTTACCCAGATCCTGGTTCAGACATAACAACCCAGCGTTTGGGTAGTTTTTGTGTTACCCAGATCCTGGGTCAACCCAGTGTATGGGTAGTTTTTGTGTTACCCAGATCCTGGGTCAACCCAGTGTTTGGGTAGTTTTTGTGTTACCCAGATCCTAGGTTTGACGTAACAACCCAGTGTATGGGTAGTTTTTGTTTTACCCAGGTCCTGGGTCAATTCAGTGTTTGGGTAGTTTTTGTGTTACCCAGATCCTGGGTCAGACGAAACAACCTAGCGTTTGGGTAGTTTTTGTTTTACCCAGGTCCTGGGTCAACCCAGTGTTTGGGTAGTTTTTGTGTTACACAGATCCTGAGTCAGACGTAACAACCCAGCGTTTGGGTAGATTTTGTGTTACCCAGCTCCTGGGTCAGACATAACAACCTAGTGTTTGGGTCGTTTTTGTGTTACCCAGATCCTGGGTCAGACGAAACAACCTAGCGTTTGGGTAGTTTTTGTTTTACCCAGGTCCTGGATCAACCCAGTGTTTGGGTAGTTTTTGTGTTACCCAGATCCTGGTTCAGACATAACAACCAAGTGTTTGGGTAGTTTTTGTGTTACCCAGATCCTGGGTCAGACGTAACAACCCAGTGTTTGGGTAGTTTTTGTGTTACCCAGATCTTGGGTCAGACGAAACAACCTAGCGTTTGGGTAGTTTTTGTTTTACCCAGGTCCTCGGTCAATTCAGTGTTTGAGTAGTTTTTGTGTTACCCAGATCCTGGGTCAGACGTAACAACCCAGTGTTTGGGTAGTTTTTGTGTTACCCAGATCCTGGGTCGGACGTAACAATCTAGTGTTTGAGTAGTTTTTGTATTTCCAAGATCCTGGGTCAGACGTAACAACCCAGTGTTTGGGTAGTTTTTGTGTTACACAGATCCTAGTTCAGACATAACAACCCAGCGTTTGGGTAGTTTTTGTGTTACCCAGATCCTGGGTCAGACGAAACAACCTAGCGTTTGGGTAGTTTTTGTTTTACCCAGGTCCTGGGTCAACCCAGTGTTTGGGTAGTTTTTGTGTAACCCAGATCCTAGTTCAGACATAACAACCCAGTGTTTGGGTAGTTTTTGTGTTACCCAGATCCTGGGTCAGACGTAACAACCCAGCGTTTGGGTAGTTTTTGTTTTACCCAGGTCCTGGGTCAACCCAGTGTTTGGGTAGTTTTTGTGTTACCCAGATCCTGGTTCAGACATAACAACCCAGTGTTTGGGTAGTTTTTGTGTTACCCAGATCTTGGGTCAGACGAAACAACCTAGCGTTTGGGTAGTTTTTGTTTTACCCAGGTCCTCGGTCAATTCAGTGTTTGAGTAGTTTTTGTGTTACCCAGATCCTGGGTCAGACGTAACAACCCAGAGTTTGGGTAGTTTTTGTGTTACTCAGATCCTGGGTCGGACGTAACAGTGTTTGGGTCGTTTTTGTGTTACTCTGATCCTGGGTCAGACGTAACAGCCCAGTGTTTGTGTAGTTTTTGTGTTTCCCAGCTCCTGGGTCAGACATAACAGTGTTTGGGTCGTTTTTGTGTTACTCTGATCCTGGGTCAGACGTAACAACCCAGTGTTTGGGTAGTTTTTGTGTTACCCAGATCTTGGGTCAGACGAAACAACCTAGCATTTGGGTAGTTTTTGTTTTACCCAGGTCCTGGGTCAATTCAGTGTCTGAGTAGTTTTTGTGTTACCCAGATCCTGGTTCAGACATAACAACCCAGTGTTTGGGTAGTTTTTGTGTTACCCAGATCCTGGGTCAGATGTAACAACCCAGTGTTTGTGTAGTTTTTGTGTTGCCCAGATCCTGGGTCAGACGTAACAACCCAGTGTTTGGGTAGTTTTTGTGTTACCCAGCTCCTGGGTCCGACATAACAACCCAGCTTTTGGGTAGTTATTGTGTTACTCAGATCCTGGGTCAAACGTAACAACCCAGCGTTTGGGTAGTTTTTGTCTGACTCAGATCCTGGGTCAACCCAGTGTTTGGGTAGTTTTTGTGTTACCCAGATCCTGGGTCAGATGTAACAACCCAGTGTTTGTGTAGTTTTTGTGTTGCCCAGATCCTGGGTCAGACGTAACAACCCAGTGTTTGGGTAGTTTTTGTGTTACCCAGCTCCTGGGTCCGACATAACAACCCAGCTTTTGGGTAGTTATTGTGTTACTCAGATCCTGGGTCAAACGTAACAACCCAGCGTTTGGGTAGTTTTTGTCTGACTCAGATCCTGGGTCAACCCAGAGTTTGGGTAGTTTTTGTGTTACTCAGATCCTGGGTCGGACGTAACAGTGTTTGGGTCGTTTTTGTGTTACCCAGATCCTGGGTCAGACGTAACAGCCCAGTGTTTGTGTAGTTTTTGTGTTTCCCAGCTCCTGGGTCAGACATAACAGTGTTTGGGTCGTTTTTGTGTTACTCTGATCCTGGGTCAGACGTAACAACCCAGTGTTTGGGTAGTTTTTGTGTTACCCAGATCTTGGGTCAGACGAAACAACCTAGCATTTGGGTAGTTTTTGTTTTACCCAGGTCCTGGGTCAATTCAGTGTCTGAGTAGTTTTTGTGTTACCCAGATCCTGGTTCAGACATAACAACCCAGTGTTTGGGTAGTTTTTGTGTTACCCAGATCCTGGGTCAGATGTAACAACCCAGTGTTTGTGTAGTTTTTGTGTTGCCCAGATCCTGGGTCAGACGTAACAACCCAGTGTTTGGGTAGTTTTTGTGTTACCCAGCTCCTGGGTCCGACATAACAACCCAGCTTTTGGGTAGTTATTGTGTTACTCAGATCCTGGGTCAAACGTAACAACCCAGCGTTTGGGTAGTTTTTGTCTGACTCAGATCCTGGGTCAACCCAGTGTTTGGGTAGTTTTTGTGTTACCCAGATCCTGGGTCCGACATAACAACCCAGCGTTTGGGTAGTTATTGTGTTACTCAGATCCTGGGTCAAACGTAACAACTCAGCGTTTGGGTAGTTTTTGTGTTACCCAACTCCTGAGTCAGACATAACAACCCAGTGTTTGGGTAGTTTTTGTGTTACTCAGATCCTGGGTCAGACGTAACAAACCAGCGTTTGGGTAGTTTTTGTCTGACTCAGATCCTGGGTCAACCCAGTGTTTGGGTAGTTTTTGTGTTACCCAGATCCTGGGTCAGATATAACAACCCAGCGTTTGGGTAGTTTTTGTGTTACCCAGATCCTGGGTCAGACGAAACAACCCAGGGGTTGAGTTATTTATTTATCTCGTTTTCCCAACATATTTACCCATCCCAAATTGGGTTGTTTTTAACCCAGTGTTTTTTAGAGTGTACCACGTCCTGGGTCAACATTTAATTCGGTAATATTAGGCAGTTTTGATTTATATGCTGTTGAATGTTTGATGATCGTGGTACACCATGTCCTAACTACACGCGATGCGACAAGCAGTTTGTCTGTCCGCACCAGACCCGACGCAACTCTGAGACACGACAACAACATCAGTCAAAAACCACAGCCAATCAGAAGAGCGTGAGGGTGGGCTCTCTTGGGAAGCACACAGCAGACACAATGAAATAAGTAAGTACATAGTAAAATTCATAAATATTACACCATTTAAACATTATTTAAAGTACATATGGAGTGACTAAAACAATCTTTGTCATAGAATACATGTGTTTGTTCGCATTGAGTTGACAGTTTGAATGTTAATTTATTTATTTTCAAGATCTGAGGTGAATTAGCCAGTGTTGTTTTCATTACAGCTAAAACGCTAGAAACACAGAATGATATTTAGGACACGTTCTTAGTTTACATGTGCAAAAGCAATGCTTCTATCACTTGTTTCTGCTTCTTTGCTTGTTTTTGCATCTGGAGATTTTGTACTCTTTCAGAAAATGTGTAATAGTGCCCCCTACCGTATAACAGTGAAAACAGGGATTGCTGGAAAATTCTGTCAATGGCGGGGAAAGAGTTAATGTGAATTCTTCTTACAAAACTCTTTATCATCTGTTCTTTCACACATATATACACTATTATAAAATTCTAATTATTAAGGGACCCAAAAGACACTCCTGCTGTTTGCAGTGATCATTTGACATGGAAACGGTTGGTGTTCTTTGTTTAAAGGTTTCATTTTCTTGGATCCTCACTGTAGATTTATTGTACTAACACCCAAGCATGGGGAAATAATTAGTCTATTTCTATCAGATGTATCATTAAAACTGATTTCTTATGAAATCTCTTACATGCAGGTTGACTGGCTCATGAATTCAGAAGGCAGCGACATCTGCAGCAACTCGATGATTAACTGAACTTGAAGATGAGCACAAAGAAAATATTAGCTCCAAGCTGTCTGGATCAGTAAATAATGTGCTCCGAGCAAAAATAAATATGAGGAAAGCTTACAGACTACATATGAAATGAGAAAGAGGTCAAATTGTTATGATTATTCACCTTTCCTCGCCGTTGGTGTGAATGTTTAAAGAGATTCTCTTTAAGTAGCACAACAGAGCAAAAAGTGCATATCATTTTCATATCAGCAGCTTTAACTGGCAAATGCATTCACTTTTTATATGCTACAGTATAATGTAAATGTACATATAAAAATGTAAAATAAAATAATATCAAATTAAATTAAAATAAAAAGTAATACAATTAAAATAAATTAAATTGAAAAATTAAATTAAATTAAATAATCTCTAGCTAGAAAGCAGCATTGTTTCATTCAAATGTCATTGGAATCTTCCACTGGTGATTGTACACCATTTGTCTTCAGCTATACATAAAAAGATTGTAATTCTGCTAGTAATCCCCATTTTTACTAAACATATTTATAATCTGCTTGCATGCTCTAATGTTCACAAACATTCGCAATGCTTCCTTCCCTCTTCATCCAGACTATTTATGGAAACTAAGCAGCTAAAATGGGTCATTCAGAATTTATCATGTATTGACGTCAATACCAGTGAATCGCATTATAAATCAACACAGATTCAGGAACTTTGTCCGCCCTGGTCAATTACAGTAGTTTTCATATATATGTGGGGCCTCAGAGTCCTGGCCACTACGGAGCCCCGGTACAGGAGTTCAACTGAAATGTGTAATTTCATAATCATATTTTGGTTTAGTTGCATTTCCAATCTAAAACGGCTCTATCTTTCTTAAAAAATAATTAATCTTCACTGTTTCTGAGAACACTGGAGAGAGAGATTGTTTTCGAAGTTGGCACTAATTAAAATTGGATGAGGAACAGACTGAACTGTTTGACGGTGATGTAAACCAAGGACAACCTCATGCGCCAGCGAGATTACAAATGTTATTCGAGGACAGCATGTGGGCATTTTGAGATGGATGAGTGACATTTAATAAATTCTAGATCTGTGCGTGACGTTTTAACGTGACTGTGCATTACAATTAGCCTGACTGATGTGGGCTCTGAGAAATAGAAGTGCACTCTAGGATTTTTTTAAAAAGAGTACTTATTACAGACACAAGAATATACTTGAATTGAATGCTTTCAGAATCTTAATTGCAAGATTATAATTAAATAAAAATGTATTACAATTTAGACGTATATTAGATTAACTTTAGAGTGTTTCTTTGACCCTCTTAAGGACTTCATGTAATTTCATAATCAGTTTTCATTGAAATATAGTTAAAGTTAAATAGATAAAGATAAATAGATAAAGTTGCAATTTAGTACATTTAAAATATATTAACTTTAAAGAAATAACACACTACAGTTAAAAGGTATTCAGGTGGAAGGTATTCTATCAGATCCTTTAGAGGTTTTTAAGGTAGGGAGTCCCTCAAGGATCTGTGTTGGGGCCGCTATTATTCAGAATACATATAGTCTTGATTATAATATTGATAATGCAAAATTGTATTTTTATGCACATGATGCGATTATTTATTGTTCAGCTTCCTCAAAGCAGCAATCTGTGCTTCTTTACAATCTGTATTTGATATCATCCAAAATAGGTTTTGTGCTTTGAAGCTGGTTAAATGTTGACAAAACTAAATGCATGTTATTCTCAAACTCTAAAATTTCTTCATAAAATTCCACTGCTCTTTGGACTTCTCAGGGGAGTCAAATTACATCAGTGTCCGAGAATAAATACCTCTGTATTATTATCAATAACACTACGTCTTGGTTCTCTTTTTTTTTTTTTTTTTTTCTTTACATGCACTTAAGTGGCCTTTTATTTCATTAATATCACATTATCTGCAAGTATATATATATATATATATATATATATATATATATATATATATATATATATATATATATATATATATACACCATACTTTTAAGGGTTATTTTTGACTTAAGAAAGGAAATGAAATGCTACAAACGATAAACATACAGAACAAGGTCCCTTTAAGGCAGCAAAATGATTAAAATAAACACATATATTGCCACTTCTGGTCGCAGACACAAAGTGACGTGATATGATTTTCGGTCATCAGTAAATCAACATCATGACTCGCTTTTACGATGCATAAAATATGGGCCCTTAGGATAGGAGAAAGCTTTCAGATTTGCACAGCTGTCAAGAAAGTGCTCTTTCTCTCTCTTCACAGGCGTCTCCGACAGGAGAAGAGGACTGATTTGTGGAGATCTCTCTCTCTCTCTCTCTCTCTCTCTCTCTCTCTCTCTCTGCGGGGAGCAGAAGATGATGCTGAATAAGTTTTAAACCAGGATGAATGAGAGAGTCTTGGTGGAAATTTTAAAGTAAGCGACTGAGCGGTGCATTGAATACTGCCTATTCAAGAGAATAAAGGCTATTATTGTGGGTTTTATGCTTGGTATACAGTAATTATTGCAAACAGGGATGTGATAAGACCACTGCAGTCATTAAAATACAGAAAGGAGAGAGGGGTGCTCTCCGAGGACAAGGAGGCTCTAACTCAACGGGACAAGCTGTGTTTACACCACCTGAAGTCTCAGGAAGAGGCTGTAAACTGTGGGCTGTTCAGTGATTTCCCCAGGTGCTTCCAAATCACAGCTGATTCAGGAGTATGAACACATGTTGATGGTGAATGCAAGTAAATGTTAAATCTTTGGACAGGATTCATGAGTGGAACACTAAAAAGATCAACACCTGACATTTGTGTTGCCAGATTGAATGCTGTTTGTTTGACAAAATTAATCTTGAGCAACTAAGCATCTAATTACATCCCAATGAATGCCACTAGAGACAGGAACGAATTATCTAGTCAAGAGTGCCTAGTATAATAAAACATAAAGAAAATAATAATAATAATAATAATAATAATAATAATAAAATAACAACATCACTACATGAAAATATAACACATATATTAGTAGAGCAGACTTGGAACATGGATTAAGTGTTACACTAAGTTTAACAAGGGAAGGTGGCAATAGAAGTCTCTGTGTGAAAACATAAAGGTCTCCACTTTACAATGGATTGTTACTGGACATGCAAAACAGTCTATATTTGTTTCCAAATGTGCATAACTATTTAGTAAATTGAGCATGCACAGATAAATGCATAAATAAATGCATATAAAACCACATTAATATATGCATAAATGGATGCAGAAATTAATGCACAGATGAATGCATAAAATTCTATATTTGTTTTCAAATGTGCATAACAATTTTAAATTGGGCATGAATGCATAGATAAATGCATACATAAAAACAATTGCATTAATACAAATAAATGCATACATTTATGCAGAAATAAATACATAAATACTGATGTTCATGTTTCTTACTAGCAAAACAACAGCACTCTTTGTTCTTTACATTAATTTACAGAGTGTATGGATAAGTAGCACATGTAGATTTCTAAATTACTTAAATGTGTCACTGATAATGTAATAATAATATGTACAATTTTGAGACAAAACTGAGGGGGGAAAGTTGCAGACCCTATTCATGGCTGAGTCACATGCAGGCTTTCAGGTCTGGAAATGGGGTATATTAATATGTGTGTTGCGGATTTTCAATGCCTGAGCCATCAATATGCATTCAAGACCTGATGATTACCGTGAAGCAAGGACACATGAGTCTGAAGAACAGCAACAATAATCACATGCCTCTTAAGATTCACTGAATCAGTTCAGGTGCTCACAGATCTGCAGCACTATCATTTTCTCAGCTAAGGCCGTGTAATTGAATTTTTGTATGCAAAATATATAAATATTCTTCTTACCTTTTCTAGTTATTCTTTTGAAACATGCACAAACTTAATGACACTTTAATAGAATTAAAATAAGCTTAATATATAAATAATAATAAAGAAAACAAAGAAAACAAGAGCACGTGTTGACTAAAACAATAGCTTTTTACTAATGGTGCTTTTTCTTTATTAAATTGATCACAAGTACTTGACAGATCAGGTGGGTAAATACATGTTGAAAGTGTGTGGGGAACAATATTTGCGGTGTAACCAATTATTATCCTCTGATACCTTGAATCATCCTTGTCTTGAAGATTTTCTGCAGTTCAGCAGTTTTGCGTGTTCTGCTGACTAAATCTGACTCCGAGCGTTCACTCCAAGGTTATCAATCCAGCTGTGTGCTGGAATAAACAAACGCCTCACACAAAACTTTGATCCCACACACTCAGTGCAGGAATGATGCACAGCCTCGCAAATGTTCTACATTATTGCTTTCAATACGTCATCAAGCTCCTGTTAAAGTTAGAGAAGACATCCATGTCTTGCACCTAGTCAAAGTCTGCACAAAATTATTCTGACAGAAGCCTTCACTTTCATCTTCGAGTATGTCGCTCGCAGCTGGAGACGACAGGAACAGCATGCCATGTAGTCCTTTAATTCTCTATTCCACATCTTGACACAGAAACGTCTGAAAATTACGCTCAAATGTTGCACCATCTAATTTTTTAGACAAAGATGTTTTAGACTGAGGGATTTCTGCTGAGAGAAAAGACACTTTTACTTAAACTTTCATAAAATGATGCCTGGGAAATTTGTGAAAGTTTAAAGGAAAACTCATGTTATACTTTTTTTTTTTTTTTTTCCTAACTTTTTTTTTTCATGGAACAAATATATATATATATATATATATATATTGAATAATGTTTACGCTGCTCTTTTCCCCTTCAGCAAAAGCAGCAATGACCAATGCAGCAATGTAGGGGCTTCAAACTCCAAAAAGGACCAAAAACACCATTAAAGTAACATTGGTCCAGTATATTTTATTTTATTTTATTTTATTCATTTTTTTTTTTTTTTTTTTTTGAGTAACAGAAATCTAAGTAATCTCTGCGTAAAAATCAAACTTGTCAGGCCATGACTGATCATGTGACACACAATAACCAAAGCCATCACTGACGTCAAACCTGGTGCAATGCGTATTTGCCATTGAATGTGTGGAGGGAAAGATAATCACTGAATAACAGCTTACATTTATGTCTCCACTTCACACAAAATGATTGTATGGCTTCAGAAGTCTCCTTTTTGGAGATGTTTATGGAAAATAGTAGTTTTTTGAGATTAAAAATAGTGTTTTGAATGATGATAGAAATTTATTTTTTGTTTGTTTTGGACAAACTACCCCTTAGAAGCATTTGTCAAGCATATATATATAAACAACATGACTATACATTTGTCTTCTAGGAAGCTCTTTGCTTTGTCATTAGCAAATCGTGCTTGTTCATTCCCTTTTACTTCCGCTGAAGGGCGATTATTTTGATGTACAGGAGAGAAGTGACATGACTCAGTGTTGCAAGGTCAAAGATGGTGGCGAGACATGTCATTGGTGATGGGATGCTGACTGAAGCACTGGATTTATCCATAAAACATGTGTTTGGCCTGGTTTTAGGAAAGTTAAAACCTCATGATGACATAACTACCAGTACATTGACCCCCATCATCCATAATAAACTTGGTATACAAATAAACCAATGGTGCAACGTGCACTCATTCATTAGACAAGTGTGTATTTAAACAAATAATTGATAAGAATGTATGTCTCGGCAGTTTTGGGGTAACACATTACAAGTAACGCGAGTTACGTAATCAGATTACTTTTTTCAAGTAACTAGTAAAGTGATGCATTTTAAATTTAGAACAAAATATATGAGTTACTTTTCAAATAAGTAATGCAAGTTACTTTGTTTTCTTATTTATTGACTGACAACTCTCCTGCCACCATTTTGAGAGAAATGTACTGAAGAGAAGTCATTTCAGTAAGTCAGCAAGTCAGTGTCGAGGTGTTGTGTGAGAACATGATGGTTATTTTAGTTCTAATTAAAGCATTTACTCATCTCACTTGCAAAACAGGCTCAGTATTTCTCAAAATGAATAAAAACAGCACAACTTTTACTTGTCTAGAAAATGCTTCTTGACTTAAGAATTTTTAGATATTTGAACTGGAAACAAGACAAAAATCTAAATAAGAAAGGCATTTTTTTTTGCAGGAAGCCACGGAAAGAATATAAAAGAATAAAAAAGAGGTAATTTCAAGTTTATATCTCAGAAAAACAAGGAAGATCCTGCACACTATCAACTTGCAAAACCGTAAAAAAATCCTGCAATTATGACTTTTTTTTTTTCCTCAGAATTGTGACAGAAACTCACAAATGCAAGTTATGAAGCCCAAACTGGGAGACATAAAAAGCCAGAATTGTGAGATAAAAATGTTATAGGTTAAATCTTATTTCATGCTGTAACTATAGGGCTAAAACATTATGCCCCCTATGAACTGCATATATGAATATTACGAAACTATATTTTGCATCAAATTCATGTTTTAAAAGTAGGGTTATCACTGCCGGTTTCATCAGTCCAGCCTGTCCATTTAATGGCTTGCAACCATAAACATCTGTGTTTAGCTGCAAATGGAGCTTCAAATAGCATAAAATGAAGACCATCTTTTGTTTGTTTTTGTTGCACCCTTATTCTGACATCCAAAGGCACGACAAGACACTTTTTTCTCTTATTCCATGGATCTTGCCCATTTTCCTCCCTTGTTGCCATTTTCTGCCGCCACATGTCTGCTTCCAAGCGGTCTACTGAAATTTCTGAGATGAGGTTTTAAGAGCACATACAATAAACACAGCGAGAGTTTCAACCTTTTGCCATTTGCAAGGTTCTGATTCTCACTCAAAGTCATCACTCTGTCTCACACTGAAACGCTTCACATTGTTATTTATCACTGGAATCCATAAACAGGTTATGGAGTGGGCATGAACGAGTTATAAGGGCGATGAAACTCTGGTAGGATTTAAAGCCGTCTTTCCAATGCAAAAGAAAGCCATTTCTGTGGTGCAGACTTATTAGTGCAGCAAAATTGTGTTTGCACTTGAATCACAATCGTGAAGCAGATTGATGGAGGAAACTATAGAAAATTCAGCTAGATTGATTCCATCAGCGTCACTATCTCACTCACAGAGCAGATGTGAGGAACTTCTTCTATCCACCTCCATTGAAGCATTTGACATGTATAGTCTCTCAAATGCAAAGATCCTAAAGAAAACATTTACACACATAACATTTAAAACATTAACAGCCTGCTTTATAAAGTCAAGTGCACTGCGGCGTGCTGCACGTCCTCTAGAGATCGCATGCTGAGTGAGATCAGAGCAGGGCAATTACGCTGGTCTCAGCTTCACTATACTGGGGATTTACAGCTAACGGTGCTAATTATTTCAAAACAACAAAGGAACACCTAGAAGATGGCTTATGAAGACTCACTGCAGGCACACGCTTCATGTTCCCCGAGTAAGTCCTTCCAAATAACACACAGACTTCCCTTCTGTGAAATCGGGCAGCATTGTCACTAATCAATGATGTTTAATTGCTCTACCATTTTGGATTATAGCATTAAAACTCAAATGTAGAAATAAGCAGGAACTCCTCAGCTGGTCAAGTAGCCTATGAGTCTTCATAATAATTCTACTATTTTAAGTCTTTTGTGTATTGTATCACAATCCTCAATTAGGAGTTCAAGCACATGCAAAATTTGTGGAATCAACCGTTTCTGAAATATAAACACTTTAAAGCTGTTCAAAGAATTTTAATGTTAATGCATTGACATAATTGTGTACTAGCTAACTCAAAGCTCTGTGCACTGAAAATATTGTTGGTTCTCATTTGTAAGTTGTATACAAACTAAATGCTAAATGGATAAGTTTACATTAAATATCACATAGAATTGAAAACTGAGCCATTTTAAAGTGATAATATACACTGATCAGGCATAACTTTATGACCACCTTCCTAATATTGTGTTGCTGCCAAAACAGTCCTGACCCATCGAGGCATGGACTCCTCTAGACCCCTGAAGGTGTGCTGTGGGATCTGACACCAAGATGTTCGCAGCAGATCCTTTAAGTCCTGTAAGTTGTGAGGTGGATCCTCCATGGATCGGACTTGTTTGTTCAGCACATCCCACAGATGCTCCATTGGATTGCGATCTGGGGAATTTGGAGGCCAAGTCAACACCTCAAACTCGTTGTTGTGCTCCTCAAACCATTTTTGCTTTGTGTCAGGAGCATTATCTTGCTGAAAGACGCCACAGCCACCAGGGAATACCGTTTCCATGAAAGGGTGTACATGGTCTGCAACAATAGGTAGGTGGTACGTGTCAAAGTAACATCCACATGGATTTCAGGACCCAAGGTTTCCCAGCAGAACATTGCCCAAAGCATCACACTGCCTCCGCCGGCTCGCCTTCTTCCCATAGTGCATCCTGATGCCATGTGTTCCCCACACTCTAAAAAAAATACTGGGTTGTTTTAACCCAAATTTGGGTAAAATATGGACAAACCCAACCGTTGGGTTAAAAAATGCATTTAGAAATGTAACACAATGGTTGGGTTTGTCCATTTTTGACCCAAACTTGGGTTGAAACAACCCAGCATTTTTTAGCGTGCAGGTAAGCGAAGGACACGCACCCGGCCATCCACGTGATGTAAAAGAAAACGTGATTCATCAGACTAAGCCACCTTCTTCCATTGCTCCGTGGTCCAGTTCTGATGCTCACGTGTCCATTGTTGGCTCTTTTGGCGGTCGACAGGAGTCAGCATGGGCTATGCGGTTCACCAATGTTCCTTCCTTGGACCACTTTTGATAGATACTGACCCACAAGAGCTGCAGTTTTGGAGATGCTCTGATCCAGTTGTCTAGCCATCACAGTTTGGTCCTTATCAAACTCCCTCAAATCCTTACGCTTGCCCATTTTTCCAGCTTCTAACACATCAACTTTGAGGACAAAATGTTCACTTGATGCCTAATATATCCACCCACTAACAGGCGCCGTGATGAAGAGATAATATTCACTTCACCTGTCAGTGCTCATGATGTTATGCTGATCAGTGAGCAGAACCTTTGTTTTGCTTGTGTCGTTCATGCAAATTATAAGCAGGACTTTTAAATGAATTAAGTGTGTCATCATCTAGATGGGTCACGAAACTGCCAGTAATTCTAATTCACCTAGCGGAAGTCAACTATTTTTAACTTTTGGCCTACTCCTTTTGCATTTCAAAGGCAAATAACAAAGAACAAAGATTGTTAATTGAGGCTCATGGCAGGTCAACAAAGTTTTTATGCAACAATAAACATCAACTGAAAGTTTATTCAAGGAGATAAGAAATGATAATGAGCTTGCATTACTTTAGGGCACTGTTTGAAAATGTAAAGCCAATAGCCTTTTGATGAAAATCACACAATGCTGTATATTGTAAGGTTAAATCAACCATCTGCTGATAATTTGACTCATTACTTGAAGAATAGAAATTTCTTCCTGCTTGTGTTATTAGTTCATTCAGCAGTTTGGGGCTTTAAAAACAGGCTGAACAATGAAGTAATTGTCTGGAACAGCTGTAATTTGGTTTAAAAGATTTTCTGATTAGACTGGAAATTACTGTTTTTCTGCCTATTGTGTGGTGTTTATTAAACACTGCAGTGCTGTATGTTTTACTTTCTGTTGCATATTGAATAACATTTTCGCATTTACTTTACATTTCAGTTTTCTTTTAGCTAGTTGCTTTAGAAGCATCTTCTTAATGAATATATGTAAATGTGTACTTAAAAAAAATCACAATCGCAGGAAACATGATATCGGCTCAGTGTTAATTCAGTTGACAGAAGACAAGATACTATGATTTCATTTACAAAGAACCAAAGCTGTGTCAATGAAAGAAAACAGAAGCCGAGAGGAATCAGTGTCACCTTCATGCATTCATTTGACATTGAATGTTAACAGTCGATTGACTTGCTTGCATGCATGTTAACTCATAACACATCAAACTGTCTGAAATATGAATCCAAGAAAAGACCAAACCAATGCCCAAAAGCTGCATTAAAGCTTCATGTTTATAACAGAATAAAGACTGCTCTGCTGTTTTCTAGTCATTGTGTTTTAATTTGGAGACCAGGTTTGTAATTACTGGCATGAATACTGAATAAAATGTGTATTGTTGTTGTTGTGGGCTAAAGTGATGTACAAGCTCTAATTTTCAACATTTGAAAAACAAAAAGAAACCCTTTATTCATTTACACCTGGTGTAAAAATAAGCCATGCCTTCTTGAACCCTGTTAACACTTCCTTCCTGTAATTACTCAGTTATGACAAGCATGAAAACACCACCTTTCGTTTTGGCTCATTTTCCAAGTTGAATTACTCATGATAGAGTGTTTGAATTTGACCCAAGCGTAAACAAACATAACGCATTTCCTTACACACGAGCTCTCCATGGAAATCCACTGTAGACTATTTCATTTGATGTGGCATTTCTTCACACTTGGCCGACACAAAATCGCAAACATAATCCGTGGCAATTTAAGAATGCTCTAGGTCTGTTAAGACAAATACTGTTAATTTCATTAGAAAATGTAAGAAAAGGTCAAATGTGCCTTTGGTTGCAGTCTTGTCAGGGATTTCTTTATTAGGAACATCCATTATTGTAACCTGGTATTTCCTCCAGCTGTTCAGAGATCTTTATAGATTACTTAAAATGGGATGATCTTTAAATAAAACTAGCAAGATGGCGTCATTTCACAACATCCCTGTGAGTCAGATTCACAAGTGTTATAGTGCCGACAGCTCGCGATCAAGCCCAAATATAGAGGTGTGAGTTAAAAGCCTTCAGTTCAAGTATTCATAAGCGCAGTTCCCTATGAGGCAGAAGAACAACTTTATTACACTCTAAAAAAAAATGGTTCTTCAGCGGTTCTTTTGGGTGGTTAAGGTGCTATATAGCACCGCTACCTTATAAAGAACCAGTAAAGCACCTGTATGGTTCTTCAGCGGTTCTTCAGTGGTTCTTCAGCGGTTCCTTGCTGTGGTTAAGGTGCTATATAGCACCACTGCCATACAAAGAACCTGTTAAGCCTCTGTATAGTTCTTTAAAGGTTCTCTAACTCTCTTATTCTCTTAGTTTAGTTGGGGAAAGGATTAAAAACAACATTAAATTACAGTGTATTTTCTAAACATAACCTGGTTCTCAACCTTTTTCTCCCCAAGCCCCTCTACACTGTTAGTGAATATGGGTGTAAGTTGGATTGCTATAACTATTTGAGTCTGATTACTTCGTCTTTCTGCGAATTGCTCTCAATATTATAGTAGGCTACACTCAACTGCTCAAATATCTCACTTTCAGCCAAAGGATAATTTCTCTTTAAGGACCCCGTGACAGACGGTTTTTCTTTCTGACGTCATGACTCACGAGACTTTCTGGAGTTTTCTGCTCGGCCGCCATTTTCTTTCCCCTGGACTCGGATGAAATAAGGTAGGTTGGAAATGTTTTAATTAATATACTCGAAAATGCAAAGGTTGAACATGTGTTTTAGCGGTTTAGAGTTAATTAGCGTTGTTTGTGAACATGAATACTAACGAAATCGTAACTAACCGAATTTTTGAATTTTAGCGGCCTGCAGTAACGTTATAAAGGTTAGCGCTAATTGAATATTTCTATTCTATACAAGATGTTGCATTACTCGTTTTATTCTATAGAAATTTATTGTTGTAGTGTTTGGACCATGTAAATATGTCTCTAAATAATTTTTAAAAGAAACGTCTCCTTTACCGTGTAAGCAGCGCGTGCTATTTGAAATGATGCGGGCAGGAAGTGCGTGGGGAGCGGGAGAGACGCTCGAGTCGAGGCTGAGGGGATCCTCGCATTACAATTATTGAGTTTAGGTTTTTAAAGTAATGTTTGTCAGTTCTTTTATTTGTCTTTTTCACGTTAGCTCTGATTTGTTCGACCAAAATGACGAAGAAAGTGTGTGAGTAAAGACATATTTAAGGCTTAACGTTACTTCATTTGACTAGCGCTAGGTGTTTTTTTTAGTAGAATGAAATGGCTGAGTATTTACACTACTAATTAATTACTTGTACTGCAGCAAACAATTTTTTTTTCCCATTTATAAACACTGATTCCCCTCCCCCTTTTAGGATCTAAAGCTCCTCAATGTTTGACGACTAAGGACACTTTGCAATAACTTTACATGGTAAGTAATTTCTATAAAAACGGCTATAATTGTTAATAGATAATATGAATTACCAATGTTGGACATGTTTGAATAAAATCCATCTAATGTGGTCTATTGACTTGAATGTCATCCTCATTAACAAACTTTAGACTAAGAATTATCCATTCCAAAACATTCATCAACTCCCTCTTATGCCATCTCATGCGACTTTTTTTCTTGTTGTTTTGTATTAATTTTTTTTTTTTGACAGTAGCCATTGACATTAAATTAATCACAGTTCCAGCTAAAAATCTTTACTGTTCTACTGAAGAAAAAAAGTCAACTTGGATGGCCTGATGGTAAGTAAATTAACAGCTAGCTTTCATTTTTCGTGAAATATCCCTTTAATCAAGAATGATTAAATATATTAGGGTGTAAAGCTAATTTATTAATTGATGCATGTCTTATTTTCAGACTTATAATTATATATTATAAATTCATAATTTTAAATGAAACCAATGACTGATTCAGATGCATTTCAGATGCAAATCTGTAGTATTTTAGCACTGACGAAGGCCTGTGTGCTGAAACGCATTGGAAAAATAAAGAATTGATTTTTTTTTTTTTAGCTCCTTTTTTATTTATTTATTTGATCCCTCAATGCCACAAGTGTTGCTGGTATTGTCCATAAATATATTAATTGCAAATTTGGCCAGTCATTAATATGAATTATTTTCTTTTTCTTGTCCTTTGCTATTGCATATCTGCAAAAATTTGATTTCCTATTACAGATTATTGTGCTTTTTTTTTAATTAAGAAAATTAATCACAATTGCTTTATCACAGGCTGAAAACATTCACCTGAGAGAAAGTCCTGAAGACCTCATCAAGGAGTACTTTCTGAGTTGAACGTAAGAATATTCTATTTTGGTTTATTTTCAGAAAAATAAGTCTAAATTTGTGTATTTTGTAGTTATGCTAGCAAAAGGTGACCGAATTTGGTTTTTTTTATGTTTACTATTAGGATAACCAGACAGATGATTGAGGAGCAGCTTACCATGGCAATGTTCATTATTTGGAAGGAGGGGGAGAACTTCATGAACCATCTGCTGACATTGAGGGAGTTAAAGTTTTGAATCAACTTACTTCAGTTACATCAGCTTGTGCCCTGCTTCTAGGTATGACATACATCATCAACCTGGCTTGTCCGAAACCCCTTTGATTTACTTTGTATGTATATGTAAGAGCTGCACAATTTATCATAGAAAGGTCGCAATCTCGATTCAAACACCCACGCGATCCTACTTTATTAATGACAATGATTCGCCTGCGTCTGTTAAACCTTTGACAAAAATCCTACCGGAACATTCGGTGTTCATGCTGCCACTGATCCAGAAACAGCAGTTTTGAACCACACTGTAGTTATTCAAGGATTTGGTTATTTGATTTTTCACAAATATTAAAATTATCACATAAGTAATAAGACAAAAGTTTACAGTTAGGATATAAACACTGGACATCAGATAGCGATCAAAATAGAGAAAATCGAAACTAACATGGTGCTTCAAATAACTGTTGTATATAAATTACCTTGTTAAGCCACTAGGTGGCAACCAGTGACATTGTCATTGAATCATTCATTCAATAGATTGGATAAGGTTAAACCCTGATTCATCCAGTAGTGAAACAAGTATTTATTAATGAGCCATTAATATATTCAAAACCATTTTTTAAAAATAATTCATTCAAATTAAACATTTTCCGGCAATTAGAGTCCAGCTATTAATATTTTGCTAGAACTAGTAAAATAAATGTTATTTTTAGTTGTCTATTTAGAATCGTGGGAGAATTGCGATCTCTATTTGAAACCAAAAAATCATGATTCTCATTTCATCCAGAATCCTGCAGCTCTAGTGTATGTCTCGTACAAATGTGAAGTTGTATGAATATCCAGTTGTGTTGTTTGAGAATTGCTTTGATTTGTGCAAGGGTAATCACCTTTAAAGGATTAGTTTACCCAAAAATAAAATTCTGTCATTAATTACTCATCCTCATCATTGGAGGAACAGAAACCTCTCAGACTTCATCAAAAAGATCTTAATTTGTTTTGAGTTCAGAAAAAGCATACGCATAAAATACGAAGTATACTTTGGGCTTTACACACAGTAATGAATGTTTAAAAAGCAAAAAAAAAAAAAAAGTATTGGGTAAAAGCATCCCCATTGTTATGTTAACCTAATGATGTTATTTTGTTTAAAGGCCTACAGTTGGAAGCAGCTGTTCTCCTCTTGCCTGCACTGTTCAAGGTGGACCTGGGGTTGCTGTTTGACATTGAGGTGAGCCATGAACAGTTGACTACAGTGTGTGAAGCACAATCTAATCAAAGCACGACACTTATTGCACATTTTGTTATAATTTAGCTTATAAGGTTTGCCTTTCAAATAAATATGTGAAGATGGTTAATGCTATTATCCCCTCTTCTCCAGGGCCATGCTCAGACCAGCCCTCCTGTCATCCCAACACCTAAGATAGTGCCTAAAGCCTGCGGGAGGATCATCTCATGCAGTATGACCACATTTTGTTCACGTTGGATGGCCAGTTAATCACAGAGTAGAGTGAGGACATCTTGATGGCACTGGGCCTCCTCCTATGTGTATATTTTGCGTTTGGAATCGAATCCAATCCAGTGCCCTAAAGGACTGAAAAAGACACTGACCTTTTTGAAGTATGTTGTTTTGAAATTGAAGGATGCAGTCGGACTTCCTGTCACTGTAAAATGAGTGTACAACTCAATCTGTGAGTAGAGTTTTGGAGTCAATACTCTCTCTTGCTCCCTTTCTTATGGTTTAAGTTCCAGTTTCTATATTTTTTTTGAAATCCCGAAGGACAAAAAAGAAACTGCAGGACTTCAGAGCATAACTCAGTATGTAAAAACAGGACTATTGTCTTCAAAAATGTACATATTTCAAGCTTGTTGCATTATTTTGTATGTGTATAAAAGGGGAGTATAATGTGAGTTTATTAAAGAAATAAATTAAAAGGTTTTGAAAGTGTAATGTATTTTGTTTTTCAGTAAGCATTTAGTACATGATTTTGAATCTTTGAAGTCATGATTTGGTAAGAAATTATTAATTATCGTTCATAAAAGTGTAATTTAGAAGCATATTGACTCATCTACAGTAGTACCTGGCATGATAACGGGCCCTGCTAGCTCAAAAAACAATATATGGCACCTCTAATTTGACAAATGTGCTAGAAAACTTTAAGAATAGGTGCTATATAGCACCAGAAAAGGTTCCCCTATCATAACGAGCCAAAGAACCACTGCTGGTACTATATGGCACCTCTTATGGTTCTATATAGCACCATACGACAAGGTGCCATATAGCACCTTTAAAGATAGGTGCTATATAGCACCAAAAAAGGTTCCGCTATGATTACGAGCCAAAGAACCATTTTTGGTGCTATATAGCACCATTTTTCTTTAGAGTGTACACAGCTTCCAGGCCAGTGTCTATCCGGCGAATAAAGGACTATGAGGACAATTCAGAGGGCCTTGAAGAAAAATAAATAAATAAATCGAGCACACTGACAACACAAAACACAAAATTGAAAAGATAATTGCGTTTGATTGCAGAGGAAGGAGTAATTGTGTGCTTCCCAGCTGCGAGGCTCTCAGGCTCGATTCGGTTCTTTCACTGTGGGTCGCAGCGCTGAGTCGGAACGCCGTTTGTTTCATCAAACTCCTTATCAGAGGCTATATACAAATAACCATCATCCCCCTCATTTAGGCCAATAACAGCAGGTAAAAATGAAAATAAAAAAGGATCTCTATTGCAGCTTTATGGGAAAATGCACATTTGTTTCCAAAATCAATAGCTATGTTTAGATGCACCCTAAGATTCAGTTATAATCCAACTAACAGTTCGATCTGAAAGAAAAAAAACTTGTATAAACACATCAGTTGGAAAAAGAATCAACACTGTAAAATGTGCTTCTAGGTACATAAATTATCATAAAACTGCAAAAATGAATGTTTCCAGCTGAAATGAACACTAGTGGCAGTAAAACACCATCAACTTTAATTTCTGTTCACAAAAAAATGATCAATTAATAAACATTATTTTTTTCTTGCAGTTCCTTGCACAATGCTGTGTTATGAGCTCAAAATACTTTTACCATAGTATATGATTTGTAAACAAATACATTTTGACGTTTACATCGCATATAGAAGGCTTTATGGATGTAGTAAACTTGCTCTGAAGCTCACCTGGTACTGGTGATGTGAAGCGCTTGAGTAACACTTTATAATAACTCACGCTATGAAGCATTAGTTAAGCATTAGTAAATAGTTACTTCATGACTTATGAAGCATTAATAGACATTAGTAAGACGTTTATAAATACAGCTATAAATGCTTTATTAACACATATTCCTACTGTAATTCATGATTATTCAGGTATTTATAAAACATTTAGAAGTGTTTAGTTAACAATTTTTGTGAGCTCATCTACAGTGAGGACTATTTAAGCTTTTATAAATGAGATTTAAAGGTTCAGTGATCTTCTGCACTGCTGTTCTCTAATGTTTTAAAGTTAGTACTGAGGTCTTTTTGACACTAGGAAGCATATATTAACACACTAAATAACTAATACTATGGGCCCTATTTTAATGATCTAAACGCAAAGTGTAAAGCGCATGGCGCAGGTGCACTCAGGGCGTGTCCAAATCTACTTTTGCTATTTTAACGATGGAAAAACGGTCCGTGCGCCGGGGCGCATTTTTGAAATGGGTTGTCCCTATTCTCTTAATGAGTAATGGGCGTAACGTTCAATAAACCAATCAGAGTGTCATCTCTCCTTCCCTTTAAGAGCGAGATGCGCTCGCGCCATGGCGGATTGCTATTTACATGCCGGAATTTGTTGGCAGAAAAGCTGAACGCGAAGAAACCGATCTGCTCGTGCGCGAAGTTAAAGCGGGCTTGCTAATGCAGGCTTTCAAATAGCTCCGCGCGATGAGTCAGTTAATATATATGTGTGTGTATTGGCACGATTGTTCAATTAATTAGCCAATTTCGTTCATCATTATAAGTAGTAATAGGCTGAATTGAAAATAGTATTATTGACTATTCATCATTACATTTTTATATTTATGTAGCCTACACAATAATATACTTTTACACTGTAAAGAATACACTTTTGTTTTTAATATTTGGCATGTTTGTGTGATGCGCATCCCTGTGTGTAATAAGCAAAGTCAACGCACACTGTGGACGCGCCACAGTTTCTACCAACGCGCTCTAACAAAAAAATATTGCGCCATTGACTTTAGACTTTAGACCAGGTTTGAGTTGGTCTATGGCGCAGTCTATTTTCAGCTCCTTAAAATAGCAATGCACCTGAACACACCTCTTTTTTAGACCAGCACGCCCATGGGCGCACTAACTGGCGCAAATGCATTTACTAATTTAAGGACGTGGCGCTGAACGGGAAAACGGCGCCGGACGCAAACTAGCAAACACACTTGCGCTGAGCCTTGCGTCGCATTGCGCCGGGTGTATTATAGGGTCCCATATGTCTAAATAATAAGATGCATAAATGTACATTTAAATATTTTATTAATCATTTACTTACACTTTCTAAATGATCTTATGAACCACTGACAACTTTTTTTGAATAATGTAATACATAATTTAGAAATGATAAATTGATCATTAATAAAGTATGAAAATACACTTATTATTATTATTATTAAAATCATTATAGATATGCTCATAAATCAAGAACAAAACATTTATAGCTGTATTTATAAATGGCTTACTAATGTCTATTAATGTTTTATAAATGATTAATTGACTGTTGCTTAACTAATGCGTCATAGCGTTATTATAAAGTGTTACTAGCGCTTGTGTATGAATCACAATAAAAGAGCTCAAAGACTTCTAGAAGCAGCTACAATGACATGGTTGTGTGTTTTTATCTGATGTTTGTTTTTTGTTAACACTATTTAGAGATTAGCATAAGTGGTGCATTATTTTCAAACGCAACTAACCTGTACACCGTGTCCTAACCAAACGTGATGTGATAAGATTCTAGCGAGAAGCAGTTTGTCTGTCCACACCAGACGCGACGCGACTACGAGACGCAACAAAATTAATCTAAAACCACCGCCAATTAGAAGAGTGTGCAGCAGTCACAATGAAATGGATGAGTACATAATAATCTTTGTCATATAATGCACTTGTTTGTTCACAATGAGTTGACAGTTTGACAGAGTTGACATCCTTGTGCCCATTTATTTATTTTTACAATCTGAGATGAATTATCCATGGTACGGCTGCAAAGCTGATATTCAAACGGGCGCTTTTAACAATAAAAAAGCACATAAACAGTACTTATGATTATCATTGCCATACTTTGTGTTTTTGTTCCAGCCACGATGTCGCAGAAAAATAGAAACTGTTTCTAACCTCCTGCATCCCTCTGTCCTTGTACAAGGACATTATATTTTAGTGAATTTCTCTGACACAATACATGTTACAGTTTTTGCTCTGGATGTCCTGTAAAGAGCACATTCAGGGCTTTTCAGAGATAACAAATGTTTGGAGGTTTCACCAGGACAACAACTTCTCCTTGGTCTTTAAATATGACTGAATGATCAAATTTAGCACTCCTTGATGCTATGATAATATTTTGTAATTATCATTTAAATCTGACTAATTTTCAAATTGTTATAATTCAACATCTCAGGAAAATGTTAGGAGTTTCTAATCAAAATATGACTTTCTGTTACTTTCTGATTTCATGCATGTCCTCAGTTGAGTACACCAGGACTTAAAGGATTAGTTCACTTTCAAACAAAATTTTCCTGATAATTTACTCACCCCCATGTTATCCAAGATGTCCATGTCTTTCTTTCTTCAGTCAAAAATAAATTATGTTTTTATTGAAAACATCCCAGGATTTTTCTCTTTATAGTGGACTTCAATGGCCTCCGACGGTTGAAGGTCAAAATGTCAGTTTCAGTGCAGCTTCAAAGGCTTTAAACGATCCCAGACGCGGAATAAGAGAAACGATCGGTCATTATTCAACTTACAGAACGAATGCAGCGCCAGTTCCATTTTTTTCCGTAAGTAGAATAGGGAAGGTGTAGGACATACAGCGTAAGCCATTGGTCTCCAACTCAGTTCCTGGAGGGCCACAGCTCTGCACAGTTTTGCTCCAACCCTAATCAAGCACACCTGATCCAGGTAATCAAGGTATTCAGGATTACTAGAAACTTCCAAGCAGGCGTGAGTTGGAGCTGGTTGGAGCTAAACTGTGCAGAGCTGCCCTCCAGGAAGTGAGTTTGAGACCACTGGTGTAAACTTTTTGAAGAATACAGAAGTGCGGTTTGGCGGAAGCACTTGGAAGGCAATCATTTGTTTATATAAAGCATATAATTTTACATTTTTTAGAAAATGACCGATCGTTTCTCTAGATAAGACCCTTATTCCTCGTCTAGTATCATTTAAAGCTCTTTGAAGCTCCACTGAAACTGACATTTTGATCTTCAACCGTCTGGAGTTCATTGAAGTCCACACAATATGAAAAAAAAAAAAAAGGTCTAAGCATGTAATGACATTTTTTTTTTTTTTTTTTTTTTGGTCTTAAAGGGAACCCCTGGTATTAAGACTAGTATGGCTTAATATAACGTAAATGATGTCTCTTACTAAAATATGTAGAAGAAAACCCCATGAAAGATTTACGTTATTTAAAAAAAATCCATGACATATTTTTGGACAATGGGGGGCACTGTTTTGTTTAGGTGCACAGTGTGATCTACGTCAATGATGTAAAATGGTTGCACTCTGTGAACTACTGACACTACCCTATTGCTATTTTTACTGCAACACATCTCGAAATATAATATACAATGCCACATTGTGCAGCTTTTGGTTGTAATGTTCAGTCGATGAACCACAAGAGAAGCGATGCAAGTCTTTACTGATTTTCTAGCGATAAGAGGAGAAAAGAATGGGAAGTTGTGAAAAATGTGGACGAATAAAACTTCCTAACTGCGTCTTTGTTCTCTTCACTTTAGCCCTGATGCCTTTGATACTTTTCATTTGTATACTTTGGTGCAGCGGTAATCTAGTAACGCATACAAGTCTTAATATCCTCGAGGTTCATTTTAAAACCCGATCAGGCTTTTCAATTTGAGCCAGAGCGCAAAATTAGTGAGAATGAAAACATCGAAAACATGGTTAAATGTGCTGAGAAGATGCTGCTGCTGTTATGCTATCAACAGACACGAGTTTTGAGGCAGTCTGTCTCAATCGAGATGTGTTATAGTCTGCCCTCGTCAGTCTCCACAACAGGCGTGGCATTCGGTTAAAGCATACACTTATTTTTCCATCAGCAACAGTAAGCTCTTTCAGCTGTGGTCTACTAAAAGCCTCAAAGGCGTCAGGTCTAAAGTGGAGAGAACAAAGATGTGGATCTTTAGGAAGTTTTATTCGTCCACATTCTTCACAACTTCCCATTCTTTTCTCCTCTTATCGCTAGTAAAGCAGTAAAAACTTGCATCGCTTCTTTTGTGGTTCATCGACTGAAACTTACAACAAAAGCTGCACAATGTGGCATCGTATATTATATTCGTGTTGCGGTAAAAATAGCAACAGTCAGTAGATCACCGAGTGCATTTGACGTCGTCGACGTAGATCACACCTAAACTAAATGACGCTCCCTATTGTCCAAAATATGTCAATCTTTCATGGGTTTTCTACTACATATTTCAGTAAGAGACATTGGTTATGTTATATTAAGCCATACAAGTCTCAATTCCAGGGGTTTCCTTTAAGGGGGTTAAAACAGAACCGTCGCGTGTCGCCGCCGCATATGGTTAGGACAAAAACTGTGATTTACATGGAAAAAGATACCTTTCATTGCTTGTAGTTAGGAGACGGTGCACCACTCACTTTGAAACTGTCATAAAACATGCAAGAACACCGTAACATGATTTTGCAGAAATGGCTGCACAGGCACATTTTTCCAATGAGTTTATGTTGAAAAAATAACAGCAAACAGAAAAATAATAGCCATGTAAGCCTGTGAATTCAAATAATTTCACAACTGGATATATGTTCACTGCAATGCAAAACATTTCTCTCTTCCCATACTTTACTACATGTTCTCATCCCGAGATGTCTAGTTATTGACACAGGTTACAGAATACATGTAATGCAAATGTTAATTGATATTTTCATTCATATAAACAAACACATTTATACACTGCTATTAGATCTAATTCAATTCAGATCAGCATCTGAGCAAGTAAACAAAGTCGCCGACACAGATAAATGCCCAAACAAACAAACAGCAAAAAATCTACACCAGTAAATGATCTCAGGCTGGTAATTAACGATTGTTCAATGCTCTTTGTGTAAATAAATAATAAATAAAATCAAAGCTTCCAATGCACAGAGACATATTCCAGCAATATTATGATTTATGCAGACATTCCCGTTCATTAGGATTTAAAAGTGGCAATTGCTTTTGTTTAGTGAAAGATACAATTCACAGTCAGTAAATGAAAAGCAGTTAGCGGTAATGAGATAAAAATGCCTTTAAACAAAAAGAAAGTGACATGCCATGCTAATAGTTCCCCTGCTTTCAAAAGTACAGCTCTAGTCTGAAGGCTTTACTAATGTGTTGTTTTCTAAGAAGACGCACACTGTATCAGGAAGGTACGTGTAGAAATAATCAACATGCTGCATTTATGCAGTACTTACGAAGTGTTGCTCTACAAACACTTCCAGGCACCACAGTTTCAAATTTGTGCCAATGAATCTTCCTGTTGTTTTTGGAAAGCAATTTGAAAACTTCCCTAGTGACACCTTTCAGATTTATGAAGCATAATTTTAGCAAATTACATTATTTATTATTATAATTCAGTGGCCATAGCTGTAGAGTTTAATGTCATCTTTATAGAATATCCCCCGGACCAAAATTCACCATTTGATCTTGGGCACCATGCCAAGACATTCAGCAAATTTCTTTTTCTGACCCCCATTTGTGGCACAATAAAGGCCAAGGACGATGCATCCAACCCAGTCTCATATGAAAACGTATCCTGACTACGTTGGTCCAAAGTGCAAAACGTAGAGGGGTTACAATAATGGCCCTTAAATTGTATGACTGTTACATTTTTTTTTTTTGCCTATTGTTTTGCGTCCAAGTCACGTGACTTTAGAGAGCCCGGCCGTGAGAACAAAAAACATGGCGGACATTTCTCTACTTTTTAGTGAAAAAAACAATATTTTGAGTTAGTTTCTGCATAAAAATAAGTTTTGATTACATTTTTAGCGAGAAATATATATTCTATTTTCATAATATTCACTCAGTGAATGTACATAATCACTCGCTTGCGCGTTGTTGCAAAGATTTTTCTGATCTCGCCAGAATAATGTGAAACTGCTACGTTTTGGTTGCTATGGACAATATTTTGAGTTAGTTTCTGCATAAAAATAATTTGATTACATTTTTAGCGAGAAATATATATTCTATTTTCATAATATTCACTCAGTGAATGTACATAATCACTCGCTTGTGCGTTGTTGCAAAGATTTTTCTGATCTCGCCAGAATAATGTGAAACTGCTACGTTTTGGTTGCTATGAACAATATTTTATTTTCTGCATCAAAATAAGGTTTGATTACATTTTAAGCAAAAAATATATATTATTTATTTTCATAATATTCATTCAGTGAATGTACATAATCACTCGCTTGCGCGTTGTTGCAAAGATTTATCTGATCTCGCCAGAATAATGTGAAACTGCTACGTTTTGGTTGCTATGAACAATATTTTGAGTTAGTTTCTGCATAAAAATAAGGTTTGATTACATTTTTAGCGAGAAATATATATTCTATTTTCATAATATTCACTCTGAATGTCAACCCGTTCTCACTCCTGACCGTTCTCACGCTGAAGAAGTCTCCTTCAGAACACATCGCGATATTTGGCATCAGTTCGCGTGTGCTGGATGTTGGTAAGTAGTCGTAAATACGCTGTTCTAATGTTTGATATAATGTCTTTTCTGTTTGCAGATATTAATCAGATTAACGTTAGCTCCCTCATGTTCAGTCACTGCATTATATCTGTCACCTCCGCTGAGGTTTTGCTTTTCATTGCTTTCTATATTAAATACTAAACTATGGTGATTAAACACTGTCACGTGACGTGCAATATATTGCACAATATATATAACATATTCATATCAGGTTCAAAGTAGTACAAGTGTAGTTTCAAAATGGTATTTGTTGTAGAAGCACGGTAAAAAACAACACTTACCATGCTTTTTACCACAGTATTGGTCGTTTTAATGTGATTTTTGTTGTAAATACAGAGTGACCACAACACTTATCATGCTTTTAATGCCTAATAGTGTTAAATCCAAAAACTGTAAGGTCAATAAGAACTTCTTTCCTATATATATTTATATATAAACCTATATATTATAAATAATGATATTTTCTTTTCTCTTGTTTTAGCTGAAAAGACAAAAAGGGCCTTTTGGAAATGGATGAAGGAGACAGAAAGCTGCAAAGGCAAATAATTGCAATGGTATGTATGTGTTGCTTTTAACCCTTTATCAAACATTTTATCAAGCATTTGTTAAATAGTCTCACAGTAAATTAAAATTAAAGTCAAATCCTGTACATATTTATCACCTTATTTGTAAATCAGTTGTGCCCCTTCTTGGACAGTTGGACGTCCCACACATAAAAGTTTATATTAATTCCATTGAATTCTTTAAAATGATTACAGATTGGGCCCAAAATGTTCCAATGATACATGATGTCTCTCCGCACCTCATAACTACCTCTGTTTGCAAGAGTGGAAATTATCATTTGACCTGTCACATGACATCAGATATTCAATTATTTTGTCATGATCATTTACACTGCTGATAATGTCCTGCTTGCATGTGAAACATGTTATTTATTTATTTTTATTATTTATTTTTTAAAATATGAATATAGCTTGCTATACTTTTAATCATGGAAATGCCCACACATCAGTGAACTTATTACATAAATGCATTTAACATTTAATTGTGCAACACTCTTTACAGAAGGAAATCCTACGGTTATGTATGAACTCACAACATCATCATCAAGTGCTGTGCTGGGCACATTGGGTAACAAGTGTCCTCCAACGTATCCAATCTGTGACCACATTCTCCACATCTTCCCATGGGACACCAACATTCTTCAGGCCTTCGTTTCCATGTCTTCCCCTGCATTCTCCTGGTGGTGTCCACTTCATATCTGTCTTTGGGTGTTGTTGTTTGGTCATGCTTAGGGTGTGTCCAGGGAGGTGCACCCTTCACTCTGTCACAGTTTTTAAAAGTCTTCACGTGGACTCCTCCTTATGATCTCCTTGAAACGTGCAGAACCAATATTGAAAATAGTAATTTATCTTTTTCCATATTCTTGCCTTTACCAAAGAAGCACCAGTGCTCATCCGGAGTTTTGGTAAAAGTTCTAGTAATGCTGCGACTATAGTCAAATATGTATTTCTGCATGTGTGTATAGCAGGTGTTTGTCCGAACAATTGAAGTTAGTGAGAGTGTTCAGGAAAACCCTCTGAGAACAATCAATATTTATTTAATTCTGTTTGGTGCTGATATAGAGTATTACAGAAATGACACATTGACATTCTGGACATTATTCTGTGAGTTTGTTACCTCTTCATTTAGATGGACTTGAAAATGTCTTGCATTTTGTTTCATTAAACCTTTTATTACAGTGTCACTATAGTAAATGTCCACCTTAACTACATCTATGGTATCATTATATCAGTACCTGGATAATGTAAATGTAACATACCCATGAATGTATTTTATAGAAGCATTTTATTGCTGAAAATATTTAACATTTATAAAATGCATTAACTATTTGAATTTGCCTTTCATTTAGTTACAGTAAAAGTGAACAATAAACACAATATTGTATTGTATTAAAGTTGAGAATGTAAAATGTTATTTTTTCCCCCTATTCTTTAAAGAAACTTATTTTCACATGGAATTTTATCTCATCTCTTGGTTTGTAAAAATAATACTTCATCATATCGATTTGTGTAGTTATATTTCACTATAATAGATTGCCTCTGTATCTGGATATTTTTAATTAACTGATTTTTATACTGTTGTGCAGTAGTTTGGGGACTACATTTGTCTTTGACACTAAATATTGGAATATGATTACAAAATCGAGTACATTCATTATGCTTTTATTTATATTTATTTTAATTCCAAGAGTTCAAATGGTGAAGAATGGTATAAATAAGTGATTAAATGTATACCTTTAATATACTACATATCTACTGTAAATGTTAGAAGCACTTTAGTAGATGCAATTATATCTCTTTCAAATATATTTATGCATCAGTTTAAAACACAAAGGAGTCTTTCGTTGTAAAATGTGATTTTTATTATATTTAATTAGATTAATTATATATTTAAGGAATCTTTCTCGTCAGCCGGAACCGAAGGAGATCTGTCGTCATTTACCATAAATGGACAAGTAAGCGTGACGCATCTGTTCAGCTGTGTTGTGATTGGCTGTGACTCTATCGCAGAACTCGCTGTGATTGGACTACCTTTCAACCCATATAAAACGGCGCTTTATCTTACAAAGTTTGTTTTAGTGTGAATATTACGTTACTCATACATTAAGTTAACTATAAAGTGTTTCCATGTTGTGAGAAATTACTCCTTTACCGAGATCCCAACCCTAACCCTAGCTTCTCAATGAACTACAGCGCCATGTTTCCCGTTCATTGATAGAATGACAGAGACATATGGGTAATGTAGTTTAAAACGTTTAGTAAAGAAATGATAAATGTTAAAATAATAAGATCTTTAATGGACAACTCGATATCTAAATATGTTTATTTTGCAAACATTTATTACATATATGAGGGACAGGCTGAAATTTAATATTTTACTGTAATCACTATTAAAAAACCTTTATGCCAGCTTTCCATGTATGTCTGAAAACTGTGCCCAACATTATTTAGTAATCATAGCATAAGCAGTTGTCCTGTTGATTTTCTCTTTGATACGCTAACCGGACTTTGTGTTACAGCCATTTGAAATGTGCATTTTTTTGCTCTTCCAGGGGCCGGTACTGGCCCCTTGGGGGTGGAAGGGCATTAAAATCTACACAGGTGTGTACTCCTCATCATGGATAACAAACGTTGTTGAATCACATTTAAATATTGCAGTATTTTATCATTTCCTCATTTTCCATTCTAACATCATGCTTGTATAGGTTTTTGATGGGTATTGTGAGACCATCTGATGAAATATGGAAATATTATAACAAAATGTTGTAATACAATAATAATAATAATAATAATTGATTAATTGAATAGTAGTTGATTATTTCTTTGCTTTTTTTGTATGAACACCAATAAATATAATGGATGAACCCACAACAACTTGCCATTATCCAGCTGCCAGTGTTGGCAGTAAACTAAAAACTATTTATATTTACACTTCACTATTACTTACACAAGGATAATGCACTATTCAGTAAAATAAGAAACTGTGCCAAAATGTCATTATCACCCCCTCTTCTTGCTCCTCACATGCCTGACATCAGTAATGTCCAGCTGTCATTTTGAATGCAGTAGTAGATGTACCAGAATGATCAACATCCATCTTCTTCAGTTCTGCTTGAAGTGTTTGTGTCAGTATAACCCACTGCAGCCTCTCTTTATTCACATTCCTTCCCTTTATTTATCTGGAAACTGCCATCCTTGTCACAACATGAAAGTATATGCAACTTTTGGTGCATTGTTGTCCCAAACAATCATGGAAATTATATGTCATTTTTTTAAATTATGAAATAAACTCAGCTTAGTTAAATTGTATTTACTCTACCAAACACCACGGTCACCATAATTTATTACACAACACTTTATTGGAGGATACAGCATAAGGTTGAAATTTGCATAAAGACAAATGAGATTCAAGATAAATAAAAACGTGTCTTCAAAAATACGTTAACGTCATAATAATCCATTCACAGACTTTACTCCTATTGCACAAATGAGCGCCACAGAATCCCATCCAGTCAACTATGATCCAGAAAACAGATTTGATATTGAGTTTAAAATAAAGATTCATTATCACAGCTGAACTGGGTTCTTGCTCTTCCCTGTACATGTCTCTATCATGTTCATGTTCTTCTTCTTCTAAACAGTTTGTTCAGTTGTACTCTACAGTACAACTGATGACCAGAAGATGTGATCACTGATGTGCTGTAGCTTTTTCTCAACCAGAGGAAGAAGTCTTAACATCCCATTGTCAGGCGTTCTTCAGTCCTGGTCTAAAAGTAAAACAAAAAAACACACAATTCAAGTTAAGTAGTTTAATGGACAGCCAGGTCAGCTTATGTTCTGCATGATTTAAACAGTGGTGGGCTACTCTGGCCCTCAGCGTCCACGGTCCTGCAGATTTAGCTCCAACCTCAAACCCAACTGCCTGTAACTGTCTATAAGTACACCTGAAGACTTTGGTTAAAATTTTCAGGTGTGCTCAATTATGGTTGGAGGTAAACTCTCCACCTCAAAAAGGAGACAGCAAAAGGGCTAGAGTTGCCTGTTCCTGATTTAACTTTACAAAACAGCAGTACATAATATAATGCAGCACAGACTGTAAGCTAAGTACTGAACAAAAACTGTTTTACCCATATTAACAGCAACATGTTTTAAAAGATCTTTTAGAAAGGCATGCTCTCTTTTGAGCCTTGATTTCTTTCAGGACAACATACTCTTCTGTTTCTTGTTTCAAGAGCATAATTTGGTCAAAAACCAAGTGATAACCTGTACAATGTAAAATTGTTAAAATACTGCAATAAAAACTTTAAGGCAAGAATTAAGAATAGGCACAGGACTTACTGTACTCATGAAGAAGCCATGGCCATGCATAGTTTCTGCCTCTTGTGTTCCTCCGTAGCTGCACATCAGTCGTTTTTCCTCTAGGATCTTCTGTTAGTGACTTCACTTGCTATCTGTTTTAAAACACAAATACAATGTTTTAGGTCTGTGCAGTATAAGGCCTTATTTCAAGCCAAAAAAACTAGGTATTACACATAATTTAAAGAACATTTACTATTTAATTCCTATTATACTATATTATATTATATTAACTCATTATCTTCCAAAGCTTCCCTGTCTGCTTTTATCTAAAAAAACAAACAAACAAACAAACAAAAAAAAAACAGAAGGAACAGTTTTTAAGAACTTTTTAAGAACTTAATAGTCCTTTGAGAGAACAACATTAAATTCTGTACTACATATTACAGCATTGCCTCAACACAAGACATACCAATGGACTTCTGTCTTCTTTGGGCATGAGATGGTCATGTTCCTTCCTCACCCTAAACAAAGGACTTCGATGAGCTTGCTTTGATATAAGGACTGGTCTTCCTTCTCTGCACAGAAAAACAAGAAAGTCTCTACTTACTCTGTGTGCAATTACTCTTGTTCTTAAAACATACAAATTGAGACAGTTATAAATAAGTTAATTTACCATACCATCCAGGAGAGCATTTGATGAGTAAATACTGATTTAAATATCTAGAAACTTTACCTGGAAAGGGCTGATCACGGCAGGTTTGCAGCGACTCACTAGTAGCTCTTGTGAGGGTCGGCTCTTAAAAGAGCTGTTGAGTTTGATGTTGTAAACTGCAAGTAATCCTGCAAGACAGAAAGGAAGGTAAATTTATTACATCACATTCAAGTTGTCAATTTACACATAACTGTAGGATTTCCTTCTGTAAAGAGTGTTGCATAATTAAATGTTAAATGCATTTATGTAATAAGTTCACTGATATGTGGGCATTTCCATGATTAAACATATGTCTTTAATAGCAAGCTATATTTATATTTAAAAGAATAAATAAAAAAATAACATGTTTCACATGCAAGCAGGACATTATCAGCAGTGTAACTGATTAGATATTGAATAGACATCAGATATTCAATTATTTTGAATATGACAAAATAATTGTATATCTGATGTCATGTGACAGGTCAAATGATAATTTCCACTCTTGCAAACAGAGGTAGTTATGAGTTGCGGAGAGACATCATGTATCATTGGAACATTTTGGGCCCAATCTGTAATCATTTTAAAGAATTCAATGGAATTAATATAAACTTTTATGTGTGGGACGTCCAACTGTCCAAGAAGGGGCACAACTGATTTACAAATAAGGTGATAAATATGTACAGGATTTGACTTTAATTTTAATTTACTGTGAGACTATTTAACAAATGCTTGATAAAATGTTTGATAAAGGGTTAAAAGCAACACATACATACCATTGCAATTATTTGCCTTTGCAGCTTTCTGTCTCCTTCATCCATTTCCGAAAGGCCCTTTTTGTCTTTTCAGCTAAAACAAGAGAAAAGAAAATATCATTATTTATAATATATAGGTTTATATATAAATATATATAGGAAAGAAGTTCTTATTGACCTTACAGTTTTTGGATTTAACATTATTAGGCATTAAAAGCATGATAAGTGTTGTGGTCACTCTGTATTTACAACAAAAATCACATTAAAACGACCAATACTGTGGTAAAAAGCATGGTAAGTGTTGTTTTTTACCGTGCTTCTACAACAAATACCATTTTGAAACTACACTTGTACTACTTTGAACCTGATATGAATATGTTATATATATTGTGCAATATATTGCACGTCACGTGACAGTGTTTAATCACCCTAGTTTAGTATTTAATATAGAAAGCAATGAAAAGCAAAACCTCAGCGGAGGTGACAGATATAATGCAGTGACTGAACATGAGGGAGCTAACGTTAATCTGATTAATATCTGCAAACAGAAAAGACATTATATCAAACATTAGAACAGCGTATTTACGACTACTTACCAACATCCAGCACACGCGAACTGATGCCAAATATCGCGATGTGTTCTGAAGGAGACTTCTTCAGCGTGAGAACGGTCAGGAGTGAGAACGGGTTGACATTCAGAGTGAATATTATGAAAATAGAATATATATTTCTCGCTAAAAATGTAATCAAACCTTATTTTTATGCAGAAACTAACTCAAAATATTGTTCATAGCAACCAAAACGTAGCAGTTTCACATTATTCTGGCGAGATCAGATAAATCTTTGCAACAACGCGCAAGCGAGTGATTATGTACATTCACTGAGTGAATATTATGAAAATAAATAATATATATTTTTTGCTTAAAATGTAATCAAACCTTATTTTGATGCAGAAAATAAAATATTGTTCATAGCAACCAAAACGTAGCAGTTTCACATTATTCTGGCGAGATCAGATAAATCTTTGCAACAACGCGCAAGCGAGTGATTATGTACATTCACTGAGTGAATATTATGAAAATAAATAATATATATTTTTTGCTTAAAATGTAATCAAACCTTATTTTGATGCAGAAAATAAAATATTGTTCATAGCAACCAAAACGTAGCAGTTTCACATTAGCGAGATCAGATAAATCTTTGCAACAACGCGCAAGCGAGTGATTATGTACATTCACTGAATGAATATTATGAAAATAAAATATATATTTTTTGCTTAAAATGTAATCAAACCTTATTTTGATGCAGAAAATAAAATATTGTTCATAGCAACCAAAACGTAGCAGTTTCACATTATTCTGGCGAGATCAGATAAATCTTTGCAACAACGCGCAAGCGAGTGATTATGTACATTCACTGAGTGAATATTATGAAAATAGAATATATATTTCTCGCTAAAAATGTAATCAAAACTTATTTTTATGCAGAAACTAACTCAAAATATTGTTTTTTTCACTAAAAAGTAGAGAAACGTCCGCCATGTTTTTTGTTCTCACGGCCGGGCTCTCTAAAGTCACGTGACTTGGACGCAAAACAATAGGCAAAAAAAAAATGTAACAGTCATACAATTTAAGGGCCATTATTGTAACCCCTCTACATTTTGCACTTTGGACCAACGTAGTCAGGATACGTTTTCATATGAGACTGGGTTGATGCATCCCAAATGGGCTTTAGTGGATGTTTGATTGAGCACATTATCTGTAAAAGTAATTGTGTACATGTCTCCATGCACCTTTCTTCTCTCAGGTCAAAGAACATGAATTAAGAAATACAGCGGATGTCTCTCTGGGCCGAAGGAGGTGAAAGCCAGCTGGGGATTGCTGAATAATATTCTTGTCTGTCATCCCAGCACCGTCTAATGGAACTGTAGAGTTTAAAATTCACTGTATGTCTCATTAAAGATGCATGCTGGAGTGATTGTTATTAATTGTTTAATGCAAATGCCAGCTAAGATACAGAAAGGACGCCTCACGCATATATAATTTAAAGGGGACATATTATGAAAATCTGACCCTTTCCATGTTTAAATGCTATAATCGGGTGCATCTACCAACTTACAGTGGTATGCGGAAGTTTGGCAACCCCTTGCAGAATTTGTAAAAATGTGAATAATTTTAACAAAATAAGAGAGATCATACAAAATGCATGTTATTTTTTATTTAGTACTGTCCTGACTAAGATATTTTACATAAAAGATGTTTACATACAAAAAGTAGCTGAATTTATTAAAATAACCCCATTCAAAAGTATGTGAAGCATTGATTCTCAACACTGTGTGTGGTCACCTGATGATCACGACTGTTTTTGTGTTTTGTGATGGTTGTTCATGAGTCTCTTGTTTGCTCTGAGCAGTTAAACTGAGCTCTGCTCTTCAGAAAAATCCTCCAGCTCCTGCAGATTCATCAGTTTTTAAGCATCTTCTGCATATTTGAACCCTTTCCAGCAGTGACTGTATGATTTTGAGATTCATCTTTTCACACTGAGGACAACTGAGGGACTCAAACTCAACTATTAAAAAAGGTTCAAACATTCACTGATGCTCCAGAAGGAAACAGTATGCATTAAGAGCCGGGGGTGAAAACTTTTGAACAGGATGAAGAAGTCCAACTTTTTCTTATTTTGTTTAAATTTTTAAATTTTAAAAATGTATTTTTTTTATTTTTTTTTTTCATTTAGTACTTCTCTTTGGAAGCAACAGAAGATACTTGCATGTTTCTAGGAAGACAAATTAAATACAATTTACCTTGATCTTCAAATTCTAAAAGTTTTCACCCCCCGTCTATTAATGCACCATGTTTCCTTCTGCATTTTGTATGATCTCTCTTATTTTGTTAAAATTATTCACATTTTCACAGATTCTGCAAGGGGTTGCCAAACTTCTGCATACAACTGTAGAAAACATGAAAAAGGACAAACCAGGACTTTGTTTTGGTAATCCTTTCTCTGCAAGCATGTGAAAAAACAAGGGCACAGATTTTGCTCCCCTAGTGACATAGGAAGGGGAATTTATTATAATATTACCACCCCTTAATTTGCATGTTTCCACCCACTGCACTGCCATTTTGTTTTCTCAAGCAAGACAAATTGTACTACCACTAACATTAATGTGATGTCATTTTATGCCGGACTGTTTCACAAACGAGGATCAATTAAACACAAAAGATGAACATGACGGCACATGCTAGTGGATGAGTTGAATCAACTCCACAGCAACTACATCAAGTTATCCACTAACCATTCAGAAACGTCTAAAAGTTGTAACTTCTTCCTGAGTCTCTCCATCAGTGTCGACTCCGGTTTGAACAATGTAAGGCTGAACACTTTCCTCATTTTGGCTGCGTGAGATTCTCCAGCTTTGTTGTTGTTGAGCTCTTAAAGCTCCGCCCTCTTCTGGAAAGGGGGCGGGAGCAGCAGCTCATTTGCATTTAAAGGGACACACACAAAAACGGTGTGTGATAATAAATGATCTGTGGGGTATTTTGAGCTGAAACTTCACACATTCTGGAGACACTGATATTACATCTTGTGAGAGGGGCATAATAGGTCTCCTTAAACATGATTTACAAGCTCAGAATCACAATTATCCAACCAAAATCCTTGGTGTCTGACAAAACATGAAGCCTATCGGGAATGGGCACAACACCTAGCTTTAACCTTGATATAGAAAATAAGAACTTAAACCAAAATTGATCAAATACTTTGATGCCATTCCAAACCTGTATGACTTTCTTTCTTCGGTGGAACATACAGTGCAATGGAAGTCAAAGGTCGCTTGGTAACCAAAAATCTTCAAAATACTTTCTTTTGTCTTCTGCAGAAGAAGGAAATAACAATTTTCATTTTTGGTTGAACTCTCTCTTTTCCTAAATCTTCATGAAAGGTGCAAAAGAATTTCTATTGTCCACTTCAGGCATTCTACTGAGGGTTGGTTGACATACAGAAGAATGTCTAAAGTGAACCTTAAAAATAAAGTGTAACCCAAAAGAATAATGGATTAGAATTGGAATTTGCATATTGACATTTAAGAGGTTCCAGTGCACATCTCTTAAATATAATGCCTAACTTTCATAAGAGACTGTTTAAAAATTCACAATAGCTTGTTTGGAAAAGCCAGGGAAAAATAAATACAGGAACAAACCTTCAAGAAACAAACACATTAGTCCACAGCGAATCACCATGCATGCATGACAAAAGTAAAGTTCAAGGATTTTATTCAAGGAAGTTTTTAAGAGCCAAATCATGTGAATGCATTTGGTAAAATTCAAATTCTAAAGCAATATCAATAATTTAAATAGTAATTTAATATATCATGTGCACCCAAAAAATGGAGTGCTATGAAGGAAATGTCAAACTCTCAGATACTTATAGAAGCTCTGGGAAATGAAAGGTTGTTTCAGTAGAAACCCATAAGTTAATTTAAGCCTCTATTGGATTTTACTTTACAATAGCTTTATTATAGATAGAGAAGCTGTGAAGTTTAATGTTCCCGGCGAGCTTGACCTCATAAAAACTGCAAAATGACCCTTATTCATCAGCATTGTTGTGCTCATCCCCTCTGCATGCATATTATATGTGTGCAGCAGCAGCATTCAAAGATTGTCCCATTTATATATCAGAAGAAAACAGGCCCGGGTGATCCTGTCTTTTCTTTTCTCCTCCTTCCTGATTAGCCTTCATTATTGACACGTGTTGTCATTATTCCACCAATACGTGACCATGCAATCACCATTTCCCAGAGAAAATAATGCTCAGCTTCAAGGCAATTTTATTTGTATAGCACATGTCATACACAATGGTAATTCAAAGTGCTTTACATAAAGAATAATAAAAATAGAACATAAGGATTAGAAATAACAGTAAAAACAGAGAATTTTGCTATCTGGATGAGCTAGGAAGTCTTAGGGAGTTTTTTGTTGTTGTTGTTGTTGTCTGTCAGAGTGGATCTAAATGGATCTTCCTCACATGACAGGACTGCTACCTGTTAAGGCACTTCAAACTGATAAACATAGTTTCAATCTCCCCTTTTGCCAAGACGCCTCAAACTGCGCCACACAGCCCTAATGCCCCTTCCGGAGATATCTTATCTATGCAACGCAGTTCAAATTTCCCCTTTGGAAAGTGTCCTGACTGTAATCCAGAGATATCTTAACCATGCACCACAGCTCAAATTTCCCCATGGTTTGTCCCCTTATCCAAATTTACCAAATTTTTAACCTAATCACAAATGCTTTCTTCCTAATTCTCTCAACTCTTTCAACCAGACAGCAATATTTAAAATGCATTAAAAATCAGAAATAATAAGATGATACATAAAAGATATAAAATACATTAAATAAAAACAGGAAAAGGAATTAAAAGAATAAAAAGGTAATACATATAAAATAAAATGTATATAATGAAATGTTAAAATGCATTTGTATGCATTTTATAAAATAAAACCTGGTTTATGAACATTCAAAATGTTTTTTAAATGTTTTAAGAATGTTAAAGGAATCATTCCATTTTATTATTTTGCGAACATTATGGGAATGTTACTTTGGAATGTTCAGAGACCATTCCGAAACAAGTAGTAACATTAAAAAAATGCTAAACAATCCAAATAACACATTCAAGAAGAAAAAACATTCTATGAACAACGTATAAATCATGCTTTTGTGCTGGTGTTTTGAAAACATTAATATAGGATTAGTTCATTTCAGAATTTAAATGTCCTGATAATTTACTCACTTCCATGTTATCCGAGATGTTTATGTTTTTCTTTCTTCATGTCGGAAAGAAATTCAGTCATATAAAAATTATATACTTTTTAACCACAAATGCTCGTCTTGCACTGCTCTGCGATGTGCCACGCATTACGCAATCACATTGTAAAGGTCACGCGTTACGTAGGTGGAAGTACCGATCCAGTGTTTACAAAGCTAATGTGCAAAGACTAAGTCAAACGGCCTTTACAAAAAAAGGTGAAACATGATTGGATGATTTTGAAGTTGGAGGAGAAAATGAGATGGAGTTTTTCACCCTACCGCCGTACTTCCACCTACGTCAAGCGTGACCTTTCCAGCATGATTATGTAATGTGTGGAGCATCACAGAGCAGTGCAAGACGAGCATTTGTGGTTAAAAACTATATAATTTTCATTTATTTTTTTAGAAAATGAGCGAAGGTTTCTCTAGATGAGACTCTTATTCCTCGTCTGGGATCATGTAGAGCTCTTTGAAGCTGCACTGAAACTGACATTTGGACCTTCAACCCGTTGAACCCCAGTGAAGTCCACTATATGGAGAAGAATCCTGGAATGTTTTCCTTAATTTCTTTTTTTAACTGAAGAAAGAAAGACATAAACGTCTTGGATGACATGGGGGTGAGTAAATTATCAGGAAATTTTAATTCTGAAGTGAACTAATCCTTTAAAGACCAGAAAACTCTCAATGAACATTCTATTAATGTTACTGGAAGAACTTTAAGAGAACCTTGCCAGAACATTAGCCAAAGTTCTGAAGATGGTCCCTGTTATCTGGGTATACATCACAATTTAATGACTTTTTATAAGCTTATGTATCTTTGAGTTGTCCCTCATGTGGTTTTTGGAATGAATGTTGTTATAGGCCATCTCGAAAAGAAAATATATGCATGAGGAAAAGGCAAAGACAGAACTTGGTAAATATTATCAGAAGGTGACAGACATTTCACTTTGTTCTTTTCTTTGTTCAATAATTTGTTTTTACATCAAATTAACTCCTTTTTTGCATCCATCACCTTTAATAAACACCTCTGAACTGAATGATCTATTGTGGTCGACCATCTGTCTCATTAATACAATTAGAGAATCAGCTTCCTGTAACAGTGTGATGCTTTGTTATGAACCCTATATATTCCATTTTAAAATTAGTTGTTAAGTTCAGTTCATCTTTACTAAAGTTTGAAAAAAAAACTTTTTTCGAGATGTTACTGTGATTCTGGCTTGTGCAGCTATTTTCGAACACTGATTTTCATTTATTTATGTAGTTATTATTTATGCATGTTTGGGATGCGTGTATATATTTATTTATTTAAGATGAATATTACTTTCTGTTACCATCAAATGCTGATGATGCAAAAATTCAGCCAAATGTCCTATTTTCCAATTCCCTGTTAAAGAACAGACTACAAAACAAGCACAGCACTCACATAACAACTACATAATGTCTTGTCACTTTAATTTTAGCTTACATGAAACAAATAATGAAATCTGATAAACCCAAGAACCTCCGCTGTACCAAAACACGAAGCATATCAAACGACAGTTTTTAAAGAAAAACCGGTAACACTTTACATTAAGGTTCCCTTTGTAAAGGGTTTATAAAGGTGTTTGTTAATGAGTAATAAGTCATTTACCAATGCATTATAAATCATTAATAATGCAGTTATAACTGCATGAATAAAAAGGCGACTTTAATGCAATACCTGCCAAATAGTGAGCCGTTTTTAACTCACATGTTATAAATGCTTAATAAATGTATTTATTAACATATTTAACTCAAAACCAGATTTCTGGTTTATTTTATGATGCAGCAAAAATTGACTATCATAATTAGACTGAAGGTTGTTGTATTTGTGCTTTCTTATTAATATCTCATGACTGCCACTTGTCTTACTATGTTGCTTACCAGAAGTTTTTGTCTTACCCATGATACTCTCCAAAAAGGTCATGATGCCTCTCCACAGCAGTGTATAAAAACAAAATTATTGTTTTTTAAAGACAAAATTCCAACTTTATTTTGAAAATAAAACAAAAGATAATAACCATAACTTGATTAGATATTAAAGTCTGTGTGAACCGGAAGTTGCAAACGACTCTTCTCCAGTGTTGTGACGTATTTCCAAGTGAAACAGAATATTGAATAGAGAGCAGAGTTTTACTTTAGTGCTCCTCCTTTCCATCTCTCGCACTCCTCCTCTCCATATCTCACTCATAGCAGACGAACGGTTGCAGAAGAGTGCTTTACACGTTTTCAACCCAAGCCGTCAAACTGACGTTATCAGAGAAGGAACGCCATTCCAGACCAGAAGTAACTTTTCAGATTTTGATTAAAGATTACTGCGGCAAACAAGTTTTTTCTGTGTTTTAACTTGCACGGATTCATTGTTCACCACAAGACCCGTAATATGACCAGTAATAATATTAATGTAAAGTGAAAACCTGTGAACCATTTATTAATGAGTTATGAACATTAACAACCTATGAAAAGGAACCTTAATGTAAAGTGGAAACCTGTGAACCATTTATTAATGAGTTATGAACATTAACAACCTATGAAAAGGAACCTTAATGTAAAGTGGAAACCTGTGAACCATTTATTAATGAGTTATGAACATTAACAACCTATGAAAAGGAACCTTAATGTAAAGTGGAAACCTGTGAACCATTTATTAATGAGTTATGAACATTAACAACCTATGAAAAGGAACCTTAATGTAAAGTGGAAACCTGTGAACCATTTATTAATGAGTTATGAACATGAATAACCTATGAAAAGGAACCTTAATGTAAAGTGGAAACCTGTGAACCATTTATTAATGAGTTATGAACATTAACAACCTATGAAAAGGAACCTTAATGTAAAGTGGAAACCTGTGAACCATTTATTAATGAGTTATGAACATTAACAACCTATGAAAAGGAACCTTAATGTAAAGTGGAAACCTGTGAACCATTTATTAATGAGTTATGAACATTAACAACCTATGAAAAGGAACCTTAATGTAAAGTGGAAACCTGTTAACCATTTATTAATGAGTTATGAACATTAACAACCTATGAAAAGGAACCTTAATGTAAAGTGGAAACCTGTGAACCATTTATTAATGAGTTATGAACATTAACAACCTATGAAAAGGAACCTTAATGTAAAGTGGAAACCTGTGAACCATTTATTAATGAGTTATGAACATTAACAACCTATGAAAAGGAACCTTAATGTAAAGTGGAAACCTGTGAACCATTTATTAATGAGTTATGAACATTAACAACCTATGAAAAGGAACCTTAATGTAAAGTGGAAACCTGTTAACCATTTATTAATGAGTTATGAACATTAACAACCTATGAAAAGGAACCTTAATGTAAAGTGAAAACCTGTGAACCATTTATTAATGAGTTACGAATATTAATAACCTGTGTGAACCTTAATGTAGTGTGCATCGTGTTTATTAAAGCAGACACAGATCTCTTTTGTTTTTTTCCTGGTGACATATTTTATTGTTGAAATATTAATAAGCAATTAATAATTATTCTTGATATCATGATAAAGGATACTGTAATTTTTTGGGAGTGCCAGAGCGGTTATTTATTTAATATAAAAAGCTAACACCGCGAATAAACATATAATATACAAACTAACACAGCGATTATAATATAAACACTTGAAAAACATAGTCTGCAATGTCACTTCAGTTAGCTTACCCATCAAATCAGTAACTTTAAACACAAATTTTACTTTAGAGCATGCCCTGGTAACTGCATGACTTCTTCTCATGATAGTGGCAAGGCTTTATTGGATGCTCACTAGCGCCAACTCCTGTCACACGCCAGAACACGCATGCTTAGTGATGTAACCCTGAAAGAGTATATAAGTATACAGAGTATATAAGTATATAAAGAGTATATATAAAGAGTATATATTAGTATAGCCTAATATATTATTGTCATGTCTAGTTTTCTATAACTTTCTTCATAATAAAAAAAATGCTTCATCTGAATCCTGCTCCCTGACTGCTCTTTACACCAAATGTGACAATAATGTATAATGAGCAATGCATTCTTCTTCTATTTATAATTATTATTATTATTATTATTATAATCAGTAGTAGTAGGCTATATACTTTATTATTCTCTTTCGGGTTCTCATCACTATGCGTGTTGATTCTGGCGTGTGACAGGAGTTGGCGCTAGTGAGCATTCAATAAAGCCTTGCCACTTTTGAGAAGAAGTTACACAGTACTGTTCCAACATGCGTTGAAGGGAATTTGTGTTTACTGATTTGATGGGTAAGCTAACTGAGGTGAAATCGCAGACTTTGTTTTTCTAGTGTTTATATTATATTAGTAATCGCTGTGTTAGTTTGTAGTTATCTTAAACAAATAACCGCTCCGGCGCACCCGCGCATGTACTGTACGGATGACCAAAGCCAAATAACGTACTCAAGTTACAGAGGCCTTTATCATATCAGAAATATCTATTAAATGCATATTAATATGCTGCTAATGTTCTGTAATGGTGCATTAGGTCATTGATTTAATGGTTTACACAACTGTTAATTAAAAAAAATACATATTTAGGTGCCTTTATTCAGCTTGTATCAAATATGTTTGGCTTATAGGTGTGATGTTTATTATCTTTTCTGAATACTTGATTGTTTCTCTGAATGTTTTAATTTAAGTTTACCTGCATAAGCCACTTTTCATGAGAAGTCATGCTCTGTAACTTTGTGCTGTAAAAGATTTTTTATTTTTTTCAAGTTTAAAGTTGTGTTTACTGAGACATTCATCAAAAATAAAATATTTCATCTGAAAAAGATATTATCTTCTGTGTACATTAATAATTAATAAATACATGATTAACGTGTGTTCACACTACATTAAGGTTCACTTTAATAGGTAATTAATGTTTATAACTCACTAAATGAGTTCCACTTTACATTAAGGTTTCTTTTCATAGGTTGTTAATGTTCATAACTCATTAATAAATGGTTCGCAGGTTTTCACTTTACATTAAGGTTCCTTTTCATAGGTTGTTAATGTTCATAACTCATTAATAAATGGTTCACAGGTTTTCACTTTACATTAAGGTTCCTTTTCATAGGTTGTTAATGTTCATAACTCATTAATAAATGGTTCACGGGTTTCCACTTTACATTAATGTTCCCTTTCATAGGTTGTTAATGTTCATAACTCATTAATAAATGGTTCACAGGTTTTCACTTTACATTAATATTATTACTGGTCATATTACGGGTCTTGTGGTGAACAATGAATCCGTGCAAGTTAAAACACAGAAAAAACTTGTTTGCCGCAGTAATCTTTAATCAAAATCTGAAAAGTTACTTCTGGTCTGGAATGGCGTTCCTTCTCTGATAACGTCAGTTTGACGGCTTGGGTTGAAAACGTGTAAAGCACTCTTCTGCAACCGTTCGTCTGCTATGAGTGAGATATGGAGAGGAGGAGTGCGAGAGATGGAAAGGAGGAGCACTAAAGTAAAACTCTGCTCTCTATTCAATATTCTGTTTCACTTGGAAATACGTCACAACACTGGAGAAGAGTCGTTTGCAACTTCCGGTTCACACAGACTTTAATATCTAATCAAGTTATGGTTATTATCTTTTGTTTTATTTTCAAAATAAAGTTGGAATTTTGTCTTTAAAAAACAATAATTTTGTTTTTATACACTGCTGTGGAGAGGCATCATGACCTTTTTGGAGAGTATCATGGGTAAGACAAAAACTTCTGGTAAGCAACATAGTAAGACAAGTGGCAGTCATGAGATATTAATAAGAAAGCACAAATACAACAACCTTCAGTCTAATTATGATAGTCAATTTTTGCTGCATCATAAAATAAACCAGAAATCTGGTTTTGAGTTAAATAAGTGTTAATAAATACATTTATTAAGCATTTATAACATGTGAGTTAAAAACGGCTCACTATTTGGCAGGTATTGCATTAAAGTCGCCTTTTTATTCATGCAGTTATAACTGCATTATTAATGATTTATAATGCATTGGTAAATGACTTATTACTCATTAACAAACACCTTTATAAACCCTTTACAAAGGGAACCTTAATGTAAAGTGTTACCGAAAAACCAATGTAGCTTCCTAGAAATGGCTCCGTTCTCCTCCTCCATTATAAGTCAAATTCGTCATAACAATAACTCTAATGATGATAAAGTTAATGATAGACAATGTTTGTGAGGTGCAGCAACACATCACACTTTAAAAGCGCTGTGGAGACAGACCAGCGCTCTATTATGACATATAGCCAAAAGGTCAGACAGGTAATGCAACTCCATAACAACTGTTGGCTTTTGGTATTTCTGCTCCATTAGGCTCTAAGATGGGCCTTGATTGAACTGTTAAATAAAGCGTGCACATTTTTCCTGCAGAAGCTGCCGAGGAAGGTCTAATGGTCTTTTCTAGCACAGTGGATATAAACATTGGCCTCATCACAGGTGGCTCATCTTCCCCTCTTCCATATCCTGTCCATCTAAATTTCCCTTTGACATTCGTGTGGGCGCTCGGATGTCTCTTGTCCTCAGCCATTGTGTGAAACACTGACCTGTGCAATTTGACATGCGATTGAACAGTAGGATCAGTTTGTATACCTCAATTTTGACATCAAAACTCGCTTTGCTCTGGGATCTGGACAACAGTGGTAGTAATCATAGTTAATGATTTGAGCCTAATCAACAATCAATATTCAGACTGTTGTTCACTGTCAAAAAAATAATAATTTCAATGATAAAAAAAATACTATTTAAATATAGCTATTATCAGTGTTCAAGCTCTTTAAGGCCTTTATGCATGTGTAAAAAGGTATAATGTTTTAATTAGTAATCCTGTGACCATCTTGATCATAGATGGAAAAGACCATTTACAGCAAATGCAGGTAATTTACCATAGAAAATATATAGTTTTTAAAGCTTTTTAAGTTATCAAGGACTGGTTCGCCAAAGTTGTTTTTTTTTAAATAATCTCCAATATTTTAATGAACGATTCGATGGACGGCGGCGGACTTAGAGGCAAAGTTGCTCAGAATAAGGAGTTCTACCATGTGGTACGAATGTTGTGGACGTGTGTGAAAAATCGCACATGAAAAATGTGAAGGCGCCCCCCGGTGGCTGATTTCTTTCGAACTTCTCACAGGTCTCTACGCACTTGAACCCCTAATTGTGACAATTCTGATGGTTTTTAATTGAAATAAGTGTTTCTTCTTAGTTTTATGTTTTTATAAATAAGTTATTTACATTTGGGTTCTATGTTACATCTTGTCTCTTTGTGGAAAAGCTACTTGTGATGAACTTTTGTTCATGTGGCTTTCTCTTTACCACCTGTGTTGTTAAAGTCGGCATTAAAGGGAAGTTGCACTTGTTTTTTTTCTTCCCTACTGTGCAATATAACCAAGTGAAACACTCCTGGAGCGAGAACAAATGTTATTGTTGAGCTGTTAAAGCTCCGCCCTCTTCTGGAAAGGGGGCGGGAGCAGCAGCTCATTTGCATTTAAAGGGACACACACAAAAACGGCGTGTTTTTGCTCACACCCAAATAGGAGCAAATTTGACAAGCTATAATAAATGATCTGTGGGGGATTTTGAGCTGAAACTTTCACACACATTCACCATTTACATCTTGTGAAAAGCGGCATGATAGGCATAACATTATTTCAGTTAATGAAATATACTGTAAATTTAATTTCAATCTGTAAAACTTTAAAAGATGCTACCATACTTTTTTAACAGTAAAGTTTTGACAACTACAGCTACTGTTTTTTAATCAGTTATCCAGTATTCTTGTACTTTTACTGTTTCCAGCCATCAGTCTCTGTATTTGATATTGCAACACTCTTACAGCGGTAAAATCACTAAAGCCGCGGGCTGTCAATCAGAATCTTCACTCATATCTTTGTCCTCCAAGCCATCTGCTTTGTATCGATTCACAAACTATTGAGCGCTCACACAGATACCGAGCCTTGTATGTGTGTGCATTTCTCCGGGGCTTTATTTCAATACAGTGCTCAGTACTTGAACTATGCCCCATTACGACACCCATTCAAGTGTGCCTCACACGTCACCCACAGGAGAGCAACATATTAATGATCTCTACCAGAGGAAACTGCATATTAAGTGAGTGTGAATTGTTTTCCAGAGTCATTTCATTACTTGCTCCATTATTCATCAGAATTTAACAACTGCAATTTAATTTCGACCTCTGTCACCAAATTAAGGAAGATTAAACTTTCCCATGCACTCAACTGTAAACGGTAACTAATATTGTTAGGTGTGCATGCCAAGACAAGCACGGGAATATGAACAAAACTCTGTTGTGGACAGGAGAGTAGAAAACATATATATGTGGAAAGACAGAGAGACATTAAATATGATGATCACATCACGTGATAAAAAGTTAAGGTGGCCTTTATTTCACAATGGCTTTACACAAATGGACATAAAAAGTTTTAAAACGACTGCACACTAATGCGGTTCAGAAGTTAAGCTTCCCTCAAAGTGTGTCATTAAAAAAGTTCTCTTTAAAATCGAGGCTTAGCGCAACAATCAGCTTAGCTAAGCAAAAAAGTTTCACAGACGCAGAGGCATTTTTAACCAGGCCTGGTTCAATGTTAAGTTTGGAGTCGTAGAGATCTCGAGGCCTCTTTTTCTAATCTTATGAGTTATAAGCTATTTATAAATTTCAATTTAATAACACATTTCAACATTTCATTCTTTATGTTTTGACTCCAGATATAAATCATACATTAAATAAAATGTCACATGCAAAGGTTATTTTAAATGCACACAGCAGAGTATAGCAATTAATTCCTGCCATTTATTTATTTTGATTTGTTTTATTGTATTTTCTATGGTTTTGCTGATGTCAATTGACCCCAAGCAAGGAAACATTTAAAAATGCATCTTTTTTCTCTTCATGTTGGCCTTCCGTTGACATTCAGATGGCGTTTGTCAATGAAGGCAGAGCTTTCCTTGAAAACATGCTCCCAATAGATAAATAACACTGTTTTCGTGTTGTATTGTGGACTGTGAAAGCGAAGGTATTGGGAAAGGATGATGCATGTGTAGTTATGTGACGCATATCTATGGTTATACACTGGCATTGCTATTTATATTCAAAGTGTTGCCTAAGAGAAATGTTTCTTTGTAGAATCTTCATATCACAGTCCTGCAAAAATGACAAAAAAATGACTCACAATTGCTGTCCTGCAGCAAAACAGGCTGACAATTGCATATGATTTTGGACGCAACAGTGAGTATCAGGATATTTTAAACAATCATGCTACAATAATAGCATGAGAACTTTATTATGTCTGGTCTCTCAGTATCATCTTGTGAGCTTTTTTATGTTTGACGTATGTGCAGTCAGGTTATTTAAGCATTTTTAGATGTTTCAGTGTGCAACTTTTGGAAAGTGCTTTAAAACGATGGTGTGGATGGGAAGCATTTTCAATTGAAAATGCCATTTTCAAATGTATCCGGGATCAGTGTAGCCAAATTATCTGTATTCATAATCAGTGTTTGGGGAAATGCATTAGTAATGCGAGTTATGTAACCAGATTACATTTTTTCAAGTAACTAGTACAGTAATTTAAATTTACAACAAGTTACTTTTTCAAATGAGTAACACAAGTTACTTTGTTTTCACTTTATTGACTGACAGCTCTCCAGATAGAAATCGTTGAGGTGTTGTTTGTGAACATGATGGTTATTGGAGTTCTAGACTAAATGTGAACATGCATTTATTCATCTCACTTGCACAAAAACTGTACTCCTGAATATGAATAAAAACTGTCAAATGCAAATAATTGCAATCATTTGATGTTAAATAATACAAATACACTTTAGGTATTTAATCTCACTTTATTAACCATTGTCTTTGCTGCTGACCTTTGATAATCCAATTCAACTATATGAATAAGCAAAAATGACTTAGATAAACATCACATTTGTTTCTTTTTTTTTTTTTATTGCTGAAATAAGAATGTTGAACTTTATTATTGCATAGGTGTTGGGAGAAAAATAGACATTTCAGATTCAGATGGCAATAAAATCACAGACTAGCCTCTGTGGATGTTGAAAATACCTTACATCCCCATGAGGAACAATTACCGTGCGTATAAGGCTATGCACAGGAATCACCTTGATGAGTAAATCCAGTCCAAATACATATTTAAAGTGCTGGCATCTCTGTTCATGAGCAGAATGGGTTATGCAGAATGCAGAACTTCAATATTATGCATGAGCCTCTTTGCTTCTGACCTCTCCTCTGCTCCTGTGGGGTTTGGAGAGACTGAATCCGGTGTGTTTGCCTGCTGGAGGGGTAAAGGTGAGTCTGCAGGCCCACGGCTCCAACAGCTGCTTTTACACCCTCAACTGCTGCCGCACATATTGACACAAGGTAAAAAGTGCACGGAAGAAATTATATACAAGACAAACTTGGTCATGCTTCAGTTGTGCAGATCGTGTGGAGTATCGTCCTTGAATGTGTAGTTAAAAGAATAGTTCTGCAATTAGAAAAAAAAAAAAAAAAAACTAAGAAACAAATACTGCATCATTTATTCACCCTTATGTCATTTATCATCAAGATTTTTTTTTATATATATATATAATATACATAATTTTACATATGAGCTTATTTTACCTACAATGTTTTTTCATAAGCATCACTTCAACAACTTAATTTAGTCTATACAAAAACAAAAGCGACTTAACACAACATTTCTTTGGAGCTTAATGCATAACGGAAATTATCCGAACCTGTATGATGTTTTTTTCCTAGAAAAGGACTGTGCCATTTTAATGAATGAGGCTTTCAAGCTTCAAAAGGTTATATAAGTATCTGCATAAAACAAAACAGCATAAAAAAGTATCATATGACTCTTCAGAGAGAGAAAAAGACCAATATTTAAGTCATTATTCACTTAAAACATGGACATTGCTTGATTCAGTGTCCCTATTATACTTGGGATATTTCCTTTCACATAGTGTGTTATATAGCTGTTTGTGATTGTAAAAGGTCTGCAACATTTCAAAGATCAAAGATAAATGGAGTTTTTGTCTCCTGAAAGAAAGAAGTGATTCTGAACTGCCAAAACGAATCTTCAGTAATTCAATCTCGCTTCCTCCTGAATCTATGTAGGTTTGGAACTCATGTGCATAATGCAAATCTATGGTGTTCATTGGCTGAACAGCGTCTCTTTGCCCCGCCCTCAAACACTGTATCTGAGACTGGAAGAGTTTGGTTCGTGTTGTTCATGTCGAGAAGACCAAAGCAAATCCACTTTGATGAGATTGATACAGTAAATCGTTACTGTTCATATCACTGTGCTGAGGAAGAGCTGAAATTCAGATATGATAATGAGTGTTTGGTTTCTGACCAATCAGAGCAGAGCAGCTCTCAGAAAGGCAGGGTTTAGAGAGACAGAGTCCTTGATCGAACCGTTTCAGAGACTGAGAGAAAAGAGCTGATGCTGCAGTGGATATTATGAGAGAATTAAAGTGTTTTTTTGATCTTGGATGCATGTAAACTTATTGTAGGAGATGCCAAAACAAAATTAGAAACCTTTAAAGGGGTACTTCACCCCTGGAAAGATGAATGTGTATTTAAAATTGGTCATTTATGTAGTAGAAATGTGAAATTATTTTTGAATTTGGAGCTTTCTAGGCTGAGAAAAGGCAGAAAATTTATTTTTCACTAATGTGGATGAAAGACAACAACTCCCAGAATGCACTTGTTTTGCTGCCCTTGCGAGGCCACGCCTATCGGTTACAGGTGGCATTACCAGGAAAATTCAAACAACTAGGCTTGCTTTGTTACATATTAATTCTATAAATCGTGAGTTAGTTCATACATTTACAGTGAAATGGTCCTAAATTGCTTTGTACCTGGATGTACTCCCAAAACCAGGAAAGGACAAGTAAGTTTTCATCATTTTCCGATTAAGTTAAAGATTTGGAGCGATGTAAACAGTGGCTGCGGGCCATCAAACACCCGAAGTTTGGAGATGTCACCGTTATAGAAAACCTAAAAAAAACGCAGAACATGTAGTCTCCATTTCAAGCGTGAGGACTATGAACCAAATATCTTTGCAATGAAGAGAACCATTCTGAAGGACACCGCGATACCATCGATATTCACTTTCCCAGAGGACAAACAGCCTGGGCATCTGGTACTAAGCGTATTCGCCTAGAGTTAAGACTCGCTGATACTAGACTGATAACACAGTATGTAGTGCTGTAGGTAGCAGTAAAACTGCAAACTTAGCAAAGTAACGTTAGATAGACGTATAAGTTGACTGTTATCAAAGTAAAGCCTCTGTTCTGTAAAACTGAGATTATTTATCTATTTATGCTAACGTTACCACAAAAGCCTGTTGCTGTATTGGTTGAGATGACGGCAGAGACCGATACATTTGCGAGATGAACCACTGATGTAGTGCAGACAAAATAAAGTTAATTACTGTAAGCTTAAAAATATAATTGACACCCACTTTTGATAAAATCTTTGATCTATGTCCGTGAGTAACCTCAAACGCGCATATGTTATGGGCGTGGTGAAAAAATGCGGAACTACCTGCTATTACTGGCTGTAGTTTTAAGCCTCTGGCCAAAAAAGCCTCCGATGACGCAAAATGACAATTTTTGCGTCATCGGAGGCTTTTTTTACAGAATAAAAAAAATGCATAAATCTCTCATCTCGGGCTGATATGAAGGGGGGAAGCACAGTAATTCGAAAATACTAGTGGTATTCTACTAATACAAAGCTTAATGCTAAATCCTGAAGTAACCCTTTAAAATAGCATAATAGGGGCACTTTAACAAAACCAGTTTGAATTATTCGTTCTTGAATTGGATCCATTAGTCGAGTTAATTCAATGATCCAGCCCACTGAATAGGGAACATTAGGGGTGATTGTTTTCATGTTGGGAGAACTATTCCTTTAAGAGTAACCAGTCAGGTAGATATATCTATGTAAACACAAAATACAAGTCAATTTATAATTTTTTGCAGGTATTTGTGGTTGTTGCAGAACAGAAATGCCTTCAGGACACATGGTTGATGTAGTTCTGGATTCATTAATGGAGCTTGGAGTTGCTTTTGGCTTTTGGACCTGGTCAAGTTTGACTGAATTTTCGCAAATGCATTCAGAAGAATTTTCACTTCCCAGTAATGAGTAAAACTGCTCATAACTTAGATTCGATTGATAATTAATTAATAGACTATAAAAGTGATTGGGTTTGAATGAGGTAAAATTATTTTATTTATGAAGAAAAAAATTCATTTGGCTCTGCGACAGCATTAGTATTCATTCCTATCATAATTTAACGAATGCAGCACATCTTTAGGGTGCAAATTAAGCAGTTTTCATTTCTTTATTTCATTCACCAAACGTCAGTGGACAGAATTTGTGTTCATTTATGGAAGAGAAGGAAGCAGCTTGTGCAGCACTTAGGGATTGTGACCAACACAAGAGAGAGAAAGGACAGATGACAGTGTGGGAGAAAAACGACAGAAAGAAAAAGAGTAGTTGAGTGTCTAGTCTGAGAGTTTGATAGGACTCTTTGTAGTGACTGTGACATGTATATTTTTCACTGTGAAACTTGCACTCGAGGCAGTGCTGTATGATGAATGATGCCTGAAAACGGTTGCAGAATATCCGGTCAGCTCCACTGTACAGTCAGAAAAAGATTCATTGTGCTTTCACAAACCTCCATATACCTGACCTACATTAGAAATGACATGACTGCATGACAATGAAAAACAAAGCACATTTTACTTACAGTCCATAGATATATACTGATCAGGCATAACATTATGACCACCTTCCTAATATTGAGTTGATCCACCTTTTGCTGCTAAAACAGTCCTGACCCGTCGAGGCATGGACTCCTCTAGACCCCTGAAGGTGTGCTGTGGGATCTGACACCAAGATGTTCGCAGTAGATCCTTTAAGTCCTGTAAGTTGCGAGGTGGATTCTCCATGGATCGGACTTGTTTGTTCAGCACATCCCACAAATGCTTGATTGGATTGAGATCTGGGGGATTTGGAGGCCAAGTCAACACCTCAAACTCGTTGTTGTGCTCCTCAAACCATTCCTGAACCATTTTTGCTTTGTGTCAGGAGCATTATCCTGCTGAAAGAGGCCACAGCCACCAGGGAATAACGTTTCCATGAAAGGGTGTACATGGTCTGCTACAACGCACTTGATTATCCATATCAAGTTTTGAAAAAAAAAAAAAAAAAAAAAAAGATCATAAAACTAAGCATTTAAAAATCTTACTAAGACATATTATTGGCAGATATAGAGTGACGACTGGTATTTATATGCATTTTATGTCGGTATCTGCTATACTGTTATAGAGATCTCATCAAAATTTCATCTTACTTTTGTCCATATAAATATCAGCATCTGCACCAAATTTCATATTATGCTCAGTTAGGCCCTCTGAATAAAATTGAGCTGTTTTGCCCTCCTCAAGTTTGAACTCCATTTTCTCATTTAATCATATTATATGAGCCATAAAAGCCTGATATATCAAATATGATACTCATTCTAGATTGTCTTTTATATTTTGTCTAAAGATTCAAAAACATGTTCCATTTCAATAAATTAGATTTGTCTGACTATCATTTCATATATGCAGGCTTGGTTAAATCACTGTAAATCACAGATTCAGATCCAGCAAACTTGCAGCAAAACATTAAATCTTCAAACTGTGATATTATAACTAATTAAATGAAAACGACATCTCCGAAATTCACATCCCTGCTGTGGGATTTCTTGAAAGTTGTTTACTTGAGAAAAAGAGTATTTAAGCAATAGCACACTTCTGTAAATGAACAACAGTTTAATTCCAAACATTTATCCAGATCTCATAGTTGAACGGTCAAAGAAAACCATTTTAGAGGATTTGGATACATGGTCGCAACATGATGTTCTTCTAAAATTCGTTCTGATTTGCATTCCTAAGGCTAGCCTGACTATAAATCTGTGTCTGAAGCTAATCTTCACAGCTGGGAAGAAATTGCTGTATTTTATTTCCTAAAACCCCCTACTTACATCATGCCTGTGCCCACACTGCTTATATTCTGTCTGAGAGGAGCCCATCCAGGCTTTTTCCCAGAACAAATGCAATACATTCATTCAGGACCTTGGCTAAGCAGTTCAGTGACCGCTGTTCATAAATTAAACCTCTCTAAATTCTATTTAAAATCCTGCTTTTGAAAATAGAATAAGGGGAAATTAATTTAGAGCATTATGCCGTGGCTCAGCATGCAGATTTGAAAGGGCCTGCTGAAGACAAACACTTCAGTGCAGGAAATTCAGAAAGCAATCAAGATATATAGCTGTAAATGTATGCAGAGTTGTTTCCAGAACAACATGGGTAACACTTTACTCGAAGCCTATATGTGTAAAGGCTTTTTATGAATAATTGTAACCAAAGTTAAATTTCATTATAATATTTTCAGATTCATTCCTGGTTGTCTGTAGTGTGTTTTGATGCATTATAAGGTGTGAAAAAGTATCATAATGTATTATACATATGGGTATACAATGCATTATAGTGCAATACAAGGCACATTTAAAATGCATTATATATAAAGGCTTCAAGTAAAGTGTTGCCGAATGTTCCAGTAGCAACAAATGTTGATGATTGTGAAACAGATCTTATTTATGTACATCATACACAACCATATAATCTAACTGTACTTGGGTGGGTTTATGTTTTAAACTCTCAATCCATCTCTCTTATATGAATTGGTAAAAAAATAAATAAATAAATAAATAAATGTACTGAAATCATAAATCCTTTGTCTGAAGATGCAAGTCCCTAGCTTGTAGAAATGTCTAAAGTCTTTCATTATCACTTAAAAAAAAAAAAAGGCTTTTTTTTCTTTCTTTTTTTTGTGCCCATGACCTTTCTACTGTGATTTAGTCATTTGTGGCGCATCACAGAGCAGTGCAAGATGAGCATCTGTGGTTAAAAAAGTATATAAATGTTTTGTTTTTTTTAAGAAAATGAGCGATGGTTTCTCTAGATCAGACTCTTATTCCTCGTCTGGGATCATGTAGAGCTCTTTGAAGCTGCACTGAAACTGATATTTGGACCTTCAACCCGCTGAAACCCAGTGAAGTCCACTATATGGAGAAAAATCCTGGAATGTTTTCATCAAAAACCTTCATTTCTTTTCGACTGAAGAAAGAAAGACATGAACATCTTGGATGACATCTGAGTGAGGATATTTTAATTCTGAAGTGAACTAATCCTTTAAAATCTGATTTTAAAAAGTTAGGAATTGCATCATGAAAGAATAAGTTATAAATCATGACAACAACAACAAGGTAAATATGTGACAAGTGGTCAAACAAGGCAACGACATGTGGCACTCTGTGTTGGACTATAACTACATTATCCAGACATTAACCAGTACTACAGAGCAAATTACCATACGTGCTTTTGGTTGGATTAGTGTAAAAGAAACAGGTGTGTATAAATCTTAAACAGGATTAAAACAAATCGTTACATTGAGGTAACAATCAGCATCAAGTATTCATAGTTTTCAGTCATGTGACCTGGAGGGTCCATTCATCCACAGAACTGTTTCAAGCCACACATATTTAGATCACTTCTCAAAAGAAGAAAAACAAAGATATGTTAACAAAATGCAACTTTTGGGCACTTATGATCCATATCCAGCACCTGCTGCAGTATTTCAATCTCTAAAAACAGCAGGACTTTTTAAAACGTTTAATGTGAAAAACACTTAAAGTGCCGTAATGTACTAAAACAGCCATTTTAAAAGATCAAAATCAGTATACGCCTTATTGCATACTATACAGGAGTGCAGATGAGCCCAAAATATGAATGCAATGTGCTAAATGGTTAAGCATTTTCTTTATAATGGTGTTCTATGGAAACACGCTTATCGAGAAACATTGCATTAATATTATGGGTTCACCTGATTGCCTGTACATAGTACGCATAATCAATAAGGTGTATACTGGATTTGATTTTTTAATATCGCTGTATGGTAAAAATGACTGGCGGCCAAAAGAGGAATTTGTGTGCAATCAATCACTCTAGACTTTTGGTTCATTAATGCAAAACACAGCTAATGCATACAGTATATTTCACATTATCATCACTACAAAGAGAAAAGCATTCTTAATCATTGACATAAAAAGTTCACCAAACTGCTAACAGGTGCTACAAGGACCCCAGGTATCCCTTAACTTTGCCTGTTCCTTGAGCGCAATGATCTTTGCATGTTTTTCAGCATTATTATTTGTAAACTTTACTGCCTTAAGGTTGAATCTCTTATTGTGTGTTGTAGCATTCCTCATTTGTAAGTCACCTCGGATAAAAGTGCCTGCTAAATAATGTAAATGTAGATGGAAAGATCTATCAAACCTCAAAGCGCATTAACATAAGTTCAAGTACATGCTGCTAGTTCTTCATGTGCTAATCATGCATAACAGTGCAGAGTCTGGATGCCCTCGATAATCAAGTAACCAGATAATGTCAGCTTTCCCGTCCATGTGATGAATTAGGCCTGTCAGAGTGCTACAATATAACAAGGCCTTGAAATAAAACCTCTCCATCTTCACATTTTAGTAATTGCATTATGAGTCTAACATTTGGTGGTCATGTTCCTGCCTCTTAAGAATATTAAACACTGATGAAGTCTGAAATGAGAAAATTGGCTGATAGCTGGAGCAAATTTCATCTAATAATCACAACCTCCAAAACTACTAAACAAAAGTTCACAATTACTTCTACATATACACTCATATAAAAAAAAAATACTGGGTTAAAAACAACCCAAGTTGGGTTGAGAATGGACAAACCCGAAAACATTTTTCAGAGTGTAGTTTTTAATTGCTGGTTTAACTACACTCTAAAAAATGCTGGGTTGTTTCAACCCAAATTTGGGTCAAATATGGGCAAACCCAACCGTTGGGTTAAAAAATGCATTTATAAATGTAACCCAATGGTTGGGTTTGTCCATTTTTTGACCCAAACTTGGGTTGAAACAACCCACCATTTTTTAGAGTGTATAATAATAAGCCTGCACCTGTTACACATCATCTACATGATTCGTATTCCACGTAGTGTTGATTTCCCCATTGGATAAACATAATCTGTTGGCTTTTGATATTGCGAATACAAGTGCAGTGATACAGCTGGCCTGAAGTGTAAATGCACGGCTCAGCCATCTGGACGCATCCGTATTCACTTCGGCTATTATGGACACTACGGTACTTAATAAAACACGCCTCTCAGAGTCCCACGTGAGACTTGATTATCTTAGACAGTATTGAAGGATTTATGAAGGTGACCTGAATGCTGACAGATACAAAGCATCGGGACAGACTCTCGGAGGTTGCACTACAGCATATTTGTAGGATTAAGCTGTCAGCATGTAAATCCACAGAGAGCGATAAATAACTGCTCCTGCATTCGAATTGGGGATCTGAAATGGACAGCATGTATGTATTCAGAGAGGGTTGCTTTACACAGAGCCGTTTTTATTCATGATTATTTGTGCAGACGCAATCAGACAGGTATAGAATGTGTCCTTCTCAAAGTGAGTCCGGACCTTCGGTTCGCTTGAAATAGGTTACAAAAGAAGCTTTCGTTGTGTTGGTGACTCATGTGAGATCATTATCTGATCCTGAACCCAACAGTCAGATGGCTGGATAGCTGCACCGAAATTTATTTTCTTGTTGGCCGAGCCAATAAAGTAATGAGATGCAGCAAATTTGGTGTCTTACGCAATATACTGAAATACATCAATGTAGGCAAAGTGTTATTGGAACCGGACTGGGCTACTGATCTGTGATGTGCTCAGAATTATATACAGCATGTCTATTGCCTTCAGCTCACATAAATAAGTGGTTATAAAGCAATGCTAACATCAGAAGAGCTCTTAAGATATCCTCAGATGACATTTGTGGAAATTGATTCGGTTAAATCAATTTCGAGTTTCACTGAAGAACGCCAAACTCTGTATTTCTGCTTCTTCCTCTTGTGTTTATATGATGAAACTGGATTGTATTTCTTTTGGAGTTTTTTTTTTTTTTTTAACAGCTTGATTGTAGGATTTTATTTTGCACATATATTCGTATATTTGTACTGGGAAAGAAAAAATATTGTTTGGAAGATTTCTGTTTGTCATTGCAATCAATGAGGAATAATTTGTTATTCTTTTATGTAGTACATTACAAATGCATGCCAACAGCAAAGAGAGCGTCAATAACTATTACATACTAGAATACACACTTAATGAAGTTTGTATATTCTATCTCGTAAACCTATTTAGGAAGCCAAGATCAGGTCTTCGATGGGGAATGCCGCTAGCAGTCTGCTGTGTTGGGATTAATTTTGTATAGCATTAATTTTTCCTTCTTTGAATTTATAATAACATTAGAGGCACTTCAAAAGGCATAGCAGCGAACAATGGAATTGAAAACCAAAGCATGCACAGATTGGCAATAGACTGAATAATAAGCCGATAGCGTTTCTAATTAAACACTTGCAAACAAACATGGGCGTTCACGTATGTGCTAATGATGATCTTTAAATCGGCAACGCACCTGGAGGAATATCGAGAGCATGTAAGGGGCAAAAAATTGCATAAGGTTTCTAACAGACCTAATTATTATTCTGTGCAATTCATTTATCCTAGGCAAAGCTGGTTTATTAAATATTAATGGGAGTTAAAAGCACAGGCAGGAAAGACCCACAGAAGGTGGCTCTCATTAACTAAATACCCAACTCTCCTGAAAAAGACTATATTATTAGGCAAGGGATGGTCCGAAATGTAAAATATGGACTGATTATCATTCTTATTTTCTTATTCTTTGATATGAATAATATATCAAGCCTTTCATATGTTCACCTGACAGAAAATAGCAGACCACTCTAACACATTTAATTATTATTTGTTTATTAAAGGTGTCCTAGAACCAGTTTTTACAAGATGTAATATAAGTCTAAGGTGTCCCCTGAATGTGTCTGTGAAGTTTCAGCTCAAAATACCCTATAGATTTTTTTTAATGAGTTTTTTTAACTGCCTATTTTGGGGCATCATTAACTATGCACCGATTTAGGCTGCGGCCCCTTTAAATCACACGCTCCCTGCCCCAGAGCTCTCGACTATAAAACAGTGCATTTACAAAGTTCACACAGCTAATATAACCCTCAAAATGGATCTTTACAAGATGTTCGTCATGCATGCTGCATGCATGCATCGGATCATGTGAGTAAAGCATTTATTTGGATGTTTACATTTGATTCTGAATGAGTTTGATAGCGCTCCGTGGCTAAAGCTAACATTACACACTGTTGGAGAGATTTATAAAGAATGAAGTTGTGTTTATGAATTATACAGACTGCAAGTGTTTAAAATTAAAATAGCGATGGCTCTCTTGTCTCCGTGAATACAGTAATAAACGATGGTAACTTTAACCACATTTAACAGTACATTAGCAACATGCTAACAAAACATTTAGAAAGACAATTTACAAATATCACTAAAAATATCATGATATCATGGATCATGTCAGTTATTATTGCTCCATCTGCCATTTTTCGCTATTGTTCTTGCTTGCTTACCTAGTCTGATGATTCAGCTGTGCACAGATCCAGACATTAATACTGGCTGCCCTTGTCTAATGCCTTGAACATGGGCTGGCATATGCAAATATTGGGGGCGTACATATTAATGATCCGGACTGTTGCGTAACAGTCTGTGTTATGTTGAGATTCGCCTGTTCTGCTGAGGTCTTTTAAACAAATGAGATTTACATAAGAAGGAAGGAGGAAGCAATGGAGTTTGAAACTCACTATGTATTTTCCATGTACTGAACTCTTGTTATTCAACTATGCCAAGGTAAATTCAATTTTTGATTCTTTAAAGAGGACGATCTTTATATATATATATATATATATATATATATATATATATATATATAAGTCTTGATATTGTTTAACTACAACAGGTTTTCCTGCTTGAATGTTGATTATTTTTCTCATATTCTCCATTGTTGCAGCTCCTCTCTTCCCAGTCTGTCAGTAACACTCTGTTTAGTTCCTGTCTCTATGAAGCCCCTCCTTCTGAAAAGCACAATGTGCTCTGATTGGTCGGCTGGAGCAGTGTGTTGTGATTGGTGTTTGGGAAATGTCCCGCCCCTTACCATAACCGCCAGTTTCAACAGGCTACTAATTAACTCGGCCAGGCCACGCCCCTTTATTCTGCGTATGAATTATTTAAATGAGGAATACTGTGAAGAAAACTCAAGACTACAATAGAGGCATTTCAGGGAGTTCAGAATCAGTGACACTGATATAGAGACTAACTTGCGCTGGAGGGACATTGCAGAGCTTTTTCATGCTCAAACAGCAACATTACACACTAAAGGAAGTAGAATATAGTTGACATTGAAGACTGAGTTGACGTTTGGCCAAGTTAGTGGTTCCAAATAATAATAATGATAATAATAATAATAATAATAATAATAATAATAATAATTTACTGAACTGTGTAAAATGAACCTCAGCAAATGTCTTATAGCAATTCCCATAAGACATCGACCCCCCTGAAAGTCATTGCTTAATTTGCACACTTAGTAGAATGAAACATTTCCACCTCATTTGCCATTCTCTTTACTTCAACCTCTTAACTTGCCCTTCTTTGGTCATCAGCTACAGAGGGTCTAGCCATGCTTTTGAGTTTTTTTTTTACTCAAGTCTCATTTGAACATGAGAGAGGAATGTCTGATCTTTGACAGATGCTGCAGAGCAACATGATGGATCCACCTGTCATAACCTCACAAGGACCCATTAAACTGCATAAAGCAGAGACGTGCATGGTGAATCGTTCCAGTTGTTCTATCTGGGTTGTGACTTTTGCCGAGTCACTATGCAATTCTCTGAGAGTAGCCGAGACAGTTCTAGCAACTTGATCTGTAGCTCTTTAATTATTCTGTCTTCTCCTCCTCTGGGGAGATGTGGCTGGTTACCTCCTGTCACTATGCATATAGAGCATTAGCTTTGGTGTGAGATGTAAGTGTAAAGGTTACAAAGACTGTCCTTGGGGTGCAGGGAAGCATTTGTTGCAGTGAACTTCTGATGGATCAGAGCTAATGGCTCAATGACCATGAGCAGACTGCTCTATCTAATGATGATTGGATGTTAGCTGGCATTACATGTAATGGACCTCCTTCACATGTGACCTTTCTTGTCCCTTTGGACTGAACCACACCATCTCAAGTTGACTAAACAAAGCTTTAACCCATTTAAACAAACATTACGCATTCAGGGAGTGTTTGATTCATGCATGCATTCATAATCTTTCATCTTGATGATGAAATGATACATTTATTCATTGTATGATGAATTATGCACTGCAATTCATACACAAACATGTTCCCCTGCATAATTAAAATTAATTTTTAGCAACATGAAACAATTTCTTTCTCAAAACTAAATGTTATTGGAGTAGCAAGAAGGCACCACAATTGTGTGATATTGCTTTTCTACAATATTTAAAAAAAACAAGAGGTTAATATTTTACATTTTATACTCAAGATTTCCAGTTATTGTGTCTGTATTCTCAACTTCAGCAAACATGGCTCCAAATGAAGTCACAGTGGCATTCCGATCCTGAATGATTCAGTGTTTTTGAATGAATCGGTTGAGTAAATGATTCAATGACTCATTCATAAAGGCAGGATTCCCCACTGAACGATCTCATTCACTTGTTTCATTCCTGAATAAATCAGCATTTTTTTAACAAATCGATTAAGTAAATGAATCCAAAGACTCACTTATCACTTTTTGCCACTAATTTAACTGAAGAAGACACCGTGATTATATTTATAAAATAACCAACCCACCAATAATCAATAACTACCAATAAAGGGTATCCAGCCGATTGACAACAACAAGGTCCAGTGATCACTGTCAGTGTGAACAAAAATATGGGCATTAATAAAATGATATTAAATAAATACATTTCTAATTAAAAACGTTTTACTTTTTTACTTTATTTGACCTTGAGATTTTTTTTAGAACAATGAAAATCTACTTTGCCTCCCATGAACTGCTGAAACGCAATTGTTATTATTTTAAACAAAAGAGAAAAAAATAGAACGATCTTTAAAAAGCAAATTTTCAAATGAGTATTCCTAAGCGCTTGCATCCCGAACAATTTTGCTTTAAAGCTTTGATCCAGCGTAAACTCATTCCAAATGTCATTGGCAAGATTCACCTCATAAATCAAATACTTGGGAGAAGGATAGATTTTTCTCAAGGACAACTCACACACAGCGACACTGTCAGAATCAATCTTTGCTAATGACACCGACGCCTGAAACATTGGTTTCAATATGCACTGATAACAGCGTTAAACATACGTGAAAAGAAGTTCATCCCACTGAAGTTTATTCTATCCTGCCTTCAAGTTTCATGAAAGACCCGTAACCTCAGTTGTTCAGATGTTGAGTCATGCATGATCCGCTTCACACCACGCTTTTGCTGGTTGTCAGTCGAATGTATCGGACCATGACTCATATAGGGAAATGCCACGTCTGAAGAAAAAAAATAAATAGCTTTGCACCTCTCAACCAAGACCAGAACCATGTCTTTATTATTATTATTATTATTATTTACCATAAAGAAACAGAACAATGAAGGAAATTCTAGGTCTAATTCTAGTTGGGAAAATTTTTTTTGAGGTATTTACAAATCCAGTTTGCTTTAATTTGCATTAAAATTTTGAAAACAAAACATTTCTTGTTTCATCACAATCAGTTAGGAATTACATGAATCTAATTGCATATTTTCAATTCATAATGGCCATATTTGATTAAAAAAAAAAAAAAAATTGTAGTTTGCATCACTGGATGTTACTGTTGGCTCAGCCTTACATTGTTCAAACCGGAGTCGACACTAATGGAGAGACTCAGGAAGAAGTTACAACTTTTAGACGTTTCTGAATGGTTAGTGGATAAATTGATGTAGTTGCTGTGGAGTTGATTCAACTCATCCACTAGCATGTGTCGTCATGTTCATCTTTTGTGTTGAATTGACCCTCGTTTGTGAAGCAGTCCGGCGTAAAATGACGGCATGACAACAACACTCGACTACAACAACTCTTCCTCTTCTCTAAAGCAGACCAACATGGCCCCGCCCCCTTTGTTGAGTGTTCTCAGGGGCGGGGTTTATGTAAATGTTTAGGTTTGTGATGTGACCAACCCAGGAAGAAGCTTGTTGTTGTTTGTTGTAGAATTCTGTAAAAGAAAATATCTCCCTTTGCATTGAACTTTGAGTGTTGTAACTTTGCATATGTTGTTTATGATCAAAACAGCAGCATTACACACTAACTAAAGTTAAAAAAGTGAAACCATAATCAACCACCCCTTTAAATACTCTGTGTTTAAAATGCAGTACATCGTAAAAGTCAGTTCTGAATGCTTAATATTTAATATTTAATATTCCAAGACTAATGAACCTAAACCAAGGTTACAGCTTTCGTGACTTCATGCAAAGCTTGATCAACCTCGAGAAACCGAGAGGCCACCTTGATTAATGGTTTTGATTTCATTGTCAGCACATGCGGCAGACTCAGGTCTGGCAGAAAACTGATTCTCAGCACTAAAACATTTAGGAATGGGTTTAAGTGGAAAGCATCCTTGTAAATGCCAGAAACATGTCAGAAAGCGGCATTAGTGGAAGAATCTCAAGTGAGAAATGAATTTAAAAATTTATGGAGGAAACTACATTAAAGACACCTGCATTTGATCCAGTCTGTGTATACTGTATAGACCTCACACGGAAACCCTTACTCTCCTAGAAAATAAAGCCAAAGCACAGCATGTACAGAATGGATGCAGACCAGTTTTCTGCTCTAAATAATGTACGATTTACCCCATAGCAAGGCAAATACACACACTTTAGCACAGCGCAACAGAAGGGTAGGTGAAACCATTGGTTGTCAAATTTGTTTATTTAATGTATGTATCAGTTGGTAATTAGGGGGTGCTAATGATCTGCTTTCCTGGCATTTCGCATTTAAATACAGGCCAGGCAGTAAAAAATAGCAAAATAACAGAGGTAATTATGCAGCTTGGGAATAAGTTTTGGCAGATGACATTATGAGAATGTTTTACTGTGGTCGTGTCTCTTCCTTTCCGATTCTTTATCCTGCCTGCCGGGCAGATTTAAAGGTTTTGATTCAGCAGCATTAAAAGCAGAGATGCAATTGTGGATGCCTGCTCAAATGAAACCCCATCAATGACATCTGGGGAATTCATCCTGGTATTGTTCAGGGCTCTATCTTATTATTAGTAATCCATTATAAGCAGAGAGAGAGAGTGGTTCATAAACCTGATGCACATTATCGCATGTGCTTGATAATCTGATCCCAGCTTAGTTGTTTTACTACGAAATTTGCTGAAATTCACTCTGCATAATAGCCTGCCATCATGTGCGCAGCTATTGTTTTGATTAATTGTTGTGCGGTTAACAGCTAGCCTTCTTTGTTGAAGATTATTCAGTGGAGTGTGCTCTTTGTGATGGTTCGACCGCCGCCCTTTGAGCGTGTCCGTGACCGCCGCTGATTATCTCCGAGCTGGGCTTTCACTCCAGTGACCTCCATTAGGATGGGGTTCACTCTCACTCCTGTGGGAGACGGCGGAGGTGATTGATTTGGGCCTGACGGATGGCAGGACTGGCTACTAGTATGTTGCCGGCTGAGATAATACAATTGCACATGCACCGCTATTCGCTCGTGTAGTTGTAAAGCAAATAAACGTGATTTTAGATCAGCATTTCTGTGTGGCAGCAGGTGAAGATGAACATACAGGCTCGTGGGTGGCTTTGTAGCTCACAGTGACTTTGCCAGAGGATGAGCAGCAGGCAATCTGGGTGAATATATTGTGCTGAGTGTGTATATCACTGTCTGGAGATCAGGACTCTCCATCTTCGCAAGCTCACAAAACAGATTCAAACCACTGCATAGGCAGTGCATTACATTTATATACATTTAAACATATATACATGTACAATATGCTACATTTTAAAGTTAATCTTTAAAAAAACACTGTTATCTGTCATTTTCAGCATATCTCAAAATGATTCCATGTTTCATATTCACTCTAAAAATGCTGGGTTGTTTCAACCCATGTTTGGGTCAAATATGGACAAACCCAACCATTGGTTTACATTTTTTAATTAAAATTTTAAACCCAATGGTTTTGTTTGTCCATATTTGACATGGGTTGAAACAACCCAGCATTTTGGAGTGTATTGTACATTATATTCATTCATAAATGATTGATTTCAGTTTATATCTATCTATCTATCTATCTATCTATCTATCTATCTATCTATCTATCTATCTATCTATCTATTTATTTATTATTTAGAAAAAAATATTACATTCTAAAACATGCTGGATTAAAAACAACCCAATTTGGGTTGAAAATGGACAACCCAGTGTTTGGGTTGTTTTAACGCTGCGGTTGGGTTAAATGTTTCCCTGAGGCACTGGGCAGTTTTATTTAACCCAACTATTTTTTTAAACTTACTGGCTTAAAATGAACCCAAAATAGGTTAGAAATTAAAAATCACAATTACTAGGGGCAACAATAATAATCTAAAGGTAAACATCTATTAATGAGCAATTTAATAAATGTTTTTTTGTTTAATTATTCATTAAACATATTAATAAATGTTAATTTACAACATACTTTGAGTTCATTTTAAGTAAGCAATTCAGTAATTTATATACATCAGTTGACTTAAATAATTCTACCCAACATGTTGGTAACCACTGGGTTAAAACAACCCAATCGTTGGGTTTGTCCATTTTCAACCCAAATTGGTTTCTAACCCACCATTTTTTAGAGTGTACATAGGATATAAAGTATATTTAATAAAAAAAATAAAAAAATAAATCTAATATTGGCAATTTATGGTCATTTATGCACTGGGTTTTAACCTTTGTTTGGGCCAAATATGGACAAAAAAAATTAAACCAACGGTTGAGTTTGTCCATATTTGACCCCAACATGTGTTGAAACAAACCAGCATTTTTTAGATTGTGGTTTACTATAACACACAAATAATTTTCGGCCAATTTAAATATCCCTAATATTGTTTGGGTGTAAAGGAAGTTGCATTAATATAGCTATGGGTCTGACCTACAGCTATGAAAAAAGTAATAAATTACCTTAAATAAGACTCCATATCTGAAACATTGTTGGTGTTTTGTCCAACATTATTGCAAATATCTCTCTGTTTTTATTTCCAGTAAAATCAGAAATGGCTTCATACATCGGTAAACCTATATGAAGCAACTGGACCAGTATATAATATATATATATATATATATATATATATATATATATATACACATATTTTTCCACACCGTCCACTGGAGCTTCTCTCGGATATAGAGAGGAGTTCTCTGAGTCATGAGATAACGGTTTAATTAAAGCCTGTTCTGCCGCTCGCTCTATCTGAATCCACCCCCACCAGGCAACCCAGAACCAGCAGGTGTTTCCTCCTCCTTCAGAGCATGTTTTGCACTCCAGAATCAAGCAAACGGCCATCGCCACCATCTGCAGCTCTGATCTACAATACCAGAAGATTGCCAGCAAGATGAGGTCCTTTATTCAAACCTGCACACCGATCTGTATGACAACAGTAATCAAACCGAGTCATCATTTTAATCGAATAATAAGGCAGTTTGTTTGCACGCTGAACTAGTGATTACACGTGCATTTGTACCCTGCCAAAAACAAAGATTATGATGAACTCCAAGTGTCATAATGTCATGATTGATTGCAGTTGATGCCACATGCCCTTCAGGATAAATGATAGAAACTTCAGTGTATTATGATAAGGGCTTGGATGAAGGGTTTTACAGTCCCACTGCACAGATTAAAAGGAGAAACAGCGAACAGAATCAACTCTTCGTTCAGTTTTAAGCCCCCATAGGCAAGTGTGACAAATGAGCTGATTAGAAGAAAAAAATGAAAGCAGTTGGATTAATTTACATAATTACTTTAAAAACTGGCAAATGGTCAAACAATAACCATATTAATTATTTATTTTTTATTATAGATTTGAAGATTATTCATGCCCCAGTGCATGCTGGGGAAAACAGGGCAAAGGGGCTTTAACTCATCTGCTATGCTTGTTGGCTTATCTTTATAAGTAAAACATTATAATGCAAGTAGTGTAATAAAACAGCTGCTTTGAGGTGCATTGCTTAAGTCTATTTTTTAGACTTTTGGTATTTGGTATTTATTTATATAGCACCATTTAATACAACGTTAGTTGTCCAAAGTGCTTCACCTTAAGAAAAAGTGTGCTTTCACTACTCTCAAAGTATATGATTGCAGGAAAAATATGTGTGTTTGTATTGGACATTGATGGTACAACATATTTTGTGGAAAAAGAAAAAAAAAAAAAATCATAAAGTGGTTACTTTTGTTTAAAAATGGTGAGCGAGTAATGCATGGGGTAAAAGGCGCACCATATTCATACAAATACTTTAGCTAAAATAATATGTTTTTAATAATGACTAGGTTAATACTTGTTCAAAAGAAAAACTTTAGCAAAGTTTGTACTATTTTCTGTTTATTTTAATAAATAAAAGAATTCATTTTTGCTCAGTAAATATACGGTCATTCATGTGATATATATTTTTATATATAAAATATAAAAATAGATTTTAAAAATACATAAATACAGAAACAAAATTATTTTAATAAGTAAATATTCTGAAAGCATTGAAGGAGATCCCATAATAGCCTATTTTAATTTAACCGGATTGCGCCGTTCTCTCACAGCTCTCGCCCCGCCCTGCTTGTCACAGTTCCAAAACAAAGTCACCTTAAAATTCCTGGTAATACCACCAAATTTGGCACAGACCAAGTCAAAACCCATATGTATAGGAAAAAATATATATATTTAACTTTTTTTCCAAGATCCCACAATTGCTTAATTAACATTAATGAAACATTAGTTCACCCAAAAATTACATTTCTGTCATTAATTACTCACCCATGTCGTTCCACACCCGTAAGACCTTCATTCATCTTCAGAACGAAGATCAACATCATCCAATAATGAGCCGGCGTTCTGACGTAGAAACTTGAAGCGCTAGACGTAAACAGCATAGCGGAAAGACAGGGGAGAGAAGATATTGTTGAATAAAGTTGTTATTTTTGTTTTGTTTTTGCGCACAAAAAGTATTCTTGTCGTTTCATAACATTAAGGTTGAACCACTGCAGTCACATGACTGTTTTAACGATGTCTTTACTACTTCTCTGGACCTTGAACGACGGTAATTATGTTGCTTTCTATGGGAGCTAAAAAACCTCTCGAATTTCAACAAAAATATCTTAATTTGTGATTACGAAGACAAACAAAGGACTTATGGGTGTGGAACGACATGAGGTTGAGTAATAAATTACATAAATTTCATTTTGGGGTGAACTAACCCTACTTTAAGACCTACTGTACTACACGTATCTAATATTATGTTACACATCAGTTTTTGGTAACCAAACGTTCACTCAAGACATAACAGATCATTTTTGCGTGAATACTCGCCAAGACAGATATTTCGAAATACTGTAATTGTGTGTATATGTGTATATATCGGGATCGCGCTCTGACTGAGGCGTCTTTGTGCAAGAGCTTAGGGTTAGGGTTAGTAAGATTTGTTCTGTTTACATCAGCATGAGTTTGAAAATCACATTTCATTGGTTCAGACTCGTGCCATCGAGAATTCGCAGTGAATAATCACAAAGTGGGAATTCTGCGCTTTACAGCGATACCAGACTTGTGCTGAGGAAAGCGCCAGTCGTCGAGAAGCGAGCAGAGAAAAACTGCAGTTTTCACGGACAAAGGAAAGGTACTCCTCTCAGAAAACATACAAATAAAGATACTTTTAGATGTTTAATTGCTATTTGGAACATTGGGATCACTAGACGAGGGCTTAATGAACTAATTTTTGTGAAAACCTCAATTTCGACAAAAATTGAAATTTTCATTTGTTTTGTCTGTAGCTTGAAATTAGCCTGTGTGCATTCTGACTCATTTTGCCAGCAGGGGTCACATATGCTTTTTATAATTCAATAATAGTGTGAGATGTGCATAAAGATGTGTTTACTTCTAAGATCTAAGAATTGTTTGTACAGTGCATGTGCAGACTGAAATACGAATGGTCAACTTAGCTGTGAAGTGGTCTCCTGACTAAAATACTATTATCCTTCTCTCATTTCAGACCTGTATTGCTAATGTTGTTGAAGAAAAAAAGCCAGCGAATGTACGAGCTACATGCCTTACAATAGCTGGTAATTGGATTCACCCAGTGTTACATGAATGAAATGCAAAATAAGTATGAACATGAAAAGCATTAATTGGAAATCTTTCATCTGTCAGTGGCTGGTTTTCCTCACATAGATCATCCATGTGAAAGTCTTACGTATTACCTTCTTTTTCAATTTGTTGCTGTCAGATGACTGGAAACGTGCATGTGTGAACACACTCACATACAAAGCCAGACTAGTATTTAATCTCATCTGAGAAGGAGAGTAAATTAACACACAGTCAGAATATGGCATCCTCTCAGTGTCCTGGCAGATGTGCAAATTTTCACTGGTAGCCAAATTCAACTTGAGGATATGTTTAGGCTTCTCTCCAAATGCCTTCGTACCAAACAGGAGATAATCCATTTTTCCAAATGTCGAAATGACTATAAGATGACTTCCTGCCTCCCAGCAGTAACCTGCCTCACGACACACGTCGTATCCAAAGAACAAAATAATCATATTTATTTAGGGGAGAAAAAAGATTCCCTGTGACCTCCGTACGGGAGTTTGTGGTGCAATGCAGAGCGCAGACAGATGGCACTGGATGCTATCGCTTACCTAGGGATCAAACCATTGGCCTTCTGGGTAGTGTCCCACTTCTCTGATCCCTGCCCCACCCTTCATCTTGAACTTTTATGCCTTTCTGTTCATGAATATTTCCTGTTTGATTTTCATCTTCAGATCGCTTGACAGAAGGGAAACAGTGCCACTCGACGCCATTTAATCTTTGCATTTCCAGATTAATATGATGAACAACACTAAAGGCCCATTCACACCAGACTGATATCAAGATAACTATATCAGCGTCCACACCTGTGGATGATTCAGTCTCTTTATTAAAAGCGTGTGCTGCAGTTTTGTTGTCGAAGAAAAATTGGTGTTGGTGAGTAAATAAATGGTGTCAATCGGTAATATTTTTATGAATTCTAGCAATGCAATGTTATGAGAACACGAACGTGAACGACGCTCATGACTGTTGACGGGCCAGCGCTGCTTCATCAAGAAAGTTTAAGCCTTGCCGATTTAAATATTCAAGCGCAAAATGACGTGAAAGGGGACTCAATTGGTTACTCGCTGCATGGGAAGGTTTGTGATCGCAAACATTGCGTCTCAGACAGTGCACAAATACTGAATTAAACCCTCTTTCGTGTCCTCTTGTGCTTGAAAGTGCCCGTATTTGGTGCGTACCCTCGTGAACAGTCAGTTATGTCATAGTGAAGATAGACAGAAAGCGCATGTGTATCAGTATATTGGATCCATGCAGCTCTTAAAGTGACAGCAGCCTTATATTCCTGCTGCCGTTTGTGTCCGTAATGTTAATCAAACAACAAAAGACAAAGAAAAGTGTTATTTTACATTTGTTTACTTTCCAGAAATTTCTGTACCTGAAAATTGTGAATTTTCACTGGTATCTAAAATGTTGGTGTCATAACTGCCTGTTTTTGCAAAAACAGCTTCATGGCTGTGTTTATTATTTATTTTTGGCCAATACATTTCTTTAAACGTGACCTAATATGCTCCCTTTTACAAGTCTTAGGGTAGGCTTGCACCAGCCGTTCGTAAGTTCTTTCTTAAATTGGAACGTAAAGTCCTCACTAGTGGCTTAGTAACTACTAGCTAGTTTGTAACTAACTCTGTACTTTATTCGGTTGCACCATTTGTTCTTAAGGCAGAACGCAGCTAGTAGCTCAGTAAAGTAATGCGTAGTCGCATAATATGACGTTTACCTTCAGTTATCCTTCAAATACAGGAGCAGAAGTTGTTGAAATTCCGTGAATTTCAGTTTATCCTTCATTCTGACTTCTTTTGCCTCACGTAGCTAACAGTAAAAATAAGTTCCAATTAAATATAATAGCCTACTACTTAATCATAAATGTTTTTATATGTAAATAACATTCATAAACTGTATTTGAAATGAAATTAATAAGGATCAATAAATAAATACTGAAACAACAAGAAAAGATTATGACTGATTTTATTTGACATGCACAACACGGAGTGATAGGACCGATGCACACAGCGGTGCGCTGTTTAACGGGTTTGTGTTGAAGAGTGTCTAACAAAGTAATCTTTTCACATGATGTTCTCTCTCTTAAAATTTAAGAGAGTGTAAATGTCAGCAGCATCATATATGTGAGAATTTGAGAAACAAGAGCTTATTGATGCAGTTCAGTCAGTCTGCTATTTTATTCCAACCGTTACTCCTGATAGGAGGCTTCCGTAAATATTTAGTGTATACGTAGAGTTACGCTTCAACTAAGTTTAATGGTGCAACACAAAAATATTTAGTAGTGCGTAAGTTGTAACTTAGTGCCCATTTACGTTAAAACTAGTCTATGTTGTAACTGGTGCAACTGGCCCCAGGTGTCCCCAGAATGTGTCTGTGAAGTTTCAGCTCAAAATACCCCATGGATTTGTTATTATACTATGTTTTAACTGCCTATTTTTGGGTGGGAGAAAAAAATTGCTGATTTGGTGTGTGTACCTTTAAATGCAAGTTTTGTGGATGTTTGCTAACATTCGATTAGCGTGCTGTACGGCTAACGTGGCTAAAGCTACACACTGTTGGAGAGACGCAATAAGAATGAAGATGTGTTTATGAATTGTAGACTGCAAGTATTTTCGTTTGAAAATGAAAATAACAACATGGCTCTGGTCTCTGTGAGTACAGTAAGAAACAATGCCACATTTAACAGTGCATTAGCAATGTGCTAACAAAACATTCAGAAATACAATTTGCAAACATCACAAAATATATATGAAATTGGATCATGAACAGTTGTTATCGATCCATCTTTGAGAAAAAAACGTCTGTGCAAAGCAGTCTGGTGTAAAATGACGTGCACACACTGGTATATGAATTCATCTGCACACATTCCCTTCATAAATTAAATTACACCACTGCGTCCTCAGTGGCTCATATGCAGGAGTTTATGGAGACTCGTATGTTACTATTAAAGCTGTTAACAGATCAGTGATAATGTTTACATAGCTGAGACATATATCAGAGCTCTTGAGTGCTGCTGTCCTGCAGAGTTTTGCTCCAACTCACCTTCCTTCACGAAGCTTCAGTAATCCTGAAGACGTTCAAGTGTGTTTGATCAGGGTTGTAGCTGAACTGTGCAGGACCAAAGTTACTGCTATACCGTTATCGCTTGTGAAAACAAAATGGCGCCATCGTAAGTTGAAACGAGCACATTAAGGGGCGGTAATATTATAATAAGTTCCCCTTTCTACTTATAGGGCAGTGAATCTGAGCGGCTCGTTTTTTCACATGCTTGCAGAGAAAGACTTACCAAAACAAAGTTACTGGATTGTCCTTTTACATGTTTTCTGGGTTGGTAGATGCACCGGGGACACGATTATAGCGCTTAAAGGGTTAGTTCACCCAAAAATGAAAAAAAATGTAATTTATTACTCACCCTTATGCCGTTCCACACCCGTAAGACCTTCATTCATCTTCAGAACACAAATTAAGATATTTTTGATGAAATCCGATATCTCAGTGAGGCCTGCATAGCCAGCAATGACATTTCCTCTCTCAAGATCCATTAATGTACTAAAAACATATTTGAATCAGTTCATGTGAGTACAGTGGTTCAATATCAATATTATAAAGTGAAGAGAATATTTTTGGTGCACCAAAATATCGACTTATTTAGTGATGGCCGATTTCAAAACACTGCTTCAGGAAGATTCGGAGCGTTATGAATCTTTTGTGTCGAATCAGGATTCAGATCGTGTGTCAAACCGCCAAACTGATGAAATCATGTGACTTCCGAACCGCTGATTCGACACAAAAGATTCATAACGCTCCGAATCTTCCTGAAGCAGTGTTTTGAAATCGGCCAGCACTATATAAGTTATTTTGGTTTTTTGGCGCACCAAAAATATTCTCGTCGCTTTATAATATTAATATTGAACTCACATGAACTGATTTAAATATGTTTTTAGTACATTAATGGATCTTGAGAGATGAAATGAATGTATCGTTCATCAGCTGGAAAAGAAAGTGATTCCAATGATATCATTGTTCGTTATAGTTGTGGTGTGGATGATTTTTCAGACTTTTTATAGGTATTATCCTTGATGCAAACTGGACTTACCCCTTCATCTTTCAACACCAATAGTGTCTTTTTTCATTCATCATATGTTCAAACCTCACAGCAAAGTGACACTTGCAAGAAGGGTTGGAACTAAAAGGCGTTTTACATCAAACCAAAGCAGGATATATTTCTGCGAAATGGATTTGAGAGCAGTTGCATTTGAGTTCATCTGCTGGGTACATTTTCAACCGCTTCCACGAAAGTGATTCAGTAATGTGATTCTCCAGTCTGAAATAGACTTATATTCGAAATCTTCTCTCTTTTCATTCATGGGATTATCCCGTCCTGCTGTTGCTCTGACTCCAGGTGAATTTACCGCTGAAGTTCATGCTGTTCCACCACAGATCCAAGCACAATCTCAGAGAGTGTTTAAAGTGTGTCCCTGAGGTCAGACTCCAGTCCGGTTCATCACCTTTGAGGCCTGCTCTGGCTTTGAGGACCATCCACATTTTTTTAAATTATTTTTTGTGTGCTTTCTAACAAGAGGTCAGGCTAAGATTCACTGTTCAAAGTTACTCGTTTTGGTTTATAAAAGTTTATGGAATCTTTAAAAGTTTCTTCCATGCTCAGCTCCTTTACGCTTCATCTATCCTGCCAGCTTTTAAAGTGGTTTATAGGGGCTTTCCTGTAAGCTACAGAAAGCAATACTTATCTAACTCTCAACCTCGTGCTGTTTTTAAAAGAAGGGAGAACTGACTTGCTGTTAAGTGTCAGTCTGATGCCCCCCACAGCCTCTGAAGATAAGGAACGCTCTGTCTTCAGCCGGCTGATGCTTTTAACGCTGATTTAGCAAGCGTGTGTGAGGGCACGTCTGAGAATGAAGCTGAAAAGAATAGAAATGTTCTTCTTTTTCAGTTCAGTGGCATCAATGATGTTAATGTGTCGTTTCTTTTATCACTCTGAGTTGTGAGAGACTGATTGAATGAAAACCTTCACATTTATAAATCTGTGACTCAAATGATTTAAATGAAATAAAATGAACTAACTATAGAATACATTGATCTATATAGTGCATAGGTCAAAAGTTTGAGATTCCTAAGATTTTTTTTTGTGCTTTTAAAAGCTCTTCTGCTCACCAAGACTGCATTTATTTGATCAAGAATACAGTAAAAATTGTGAAATATTATTAACATTTAAAGAAGATGTTCTCTGTGTTCATATATAGTGAAATGTAATTTATTCCTGTGATCAAAGCTGAATTTTCAGCATTATTACTCCAGTCTCCAGTGTCACATGCTGATTTGCTGCACAGTTGATATTGGTACTCAATTATTAATAATGGTTCTCATTATTTTCAATGTTGAGAATTTGCTGCTTAATAGTTTCATGGAAATGATGATACATTGTTTTAAGATTCTTGGATTCATAGAAAATTCAAAAGCAGCATTTATTTGAAACAGAAATCTTCTGTAACAAATGTCTTTATCATTATAAATGTCTATGTCCTATATATATATATATATATATATATATATATATATATATATATATATATATATATATATATATATATATATATATACCTGTTTTATTTCTAATAAGTAGTGTAATGGTAAATGGGCAATAGTGTTTTTTAACAGCTCCTTTTAAGCAACACCTTTCAGTCTCTTTGGAAATGGCGATTATATTTCAAGTAAACTGCTGACTCTCCAGACACTGAGCTTTGGACTCAATCCTACACGTATTTATTTGGCTGATATCGCTAAACCCAACAGAGGAAATGAGAGAAAAACATAGGGAATGCTTTATTTTCCACCTACACCTCGTCCGTTTTACAAAAACACAATAGATCTTCAAGCACAAGCCAATAAAAACACAAAGGAGTTTAGTGAGTTGTAGTGAGTTACTGCACTCGTTGGGTGAGTCTTTCTCAGTCTCAGATTATTAGCTTTGTTTATGTTTTCTGATCACAGTAACCCTGTTTAAAGCGATCATTTACCCTGACATGAAAACGCTCATGATTTACTCACCCTCTGGTCGATCCTAACTGGTATGTTTCTGTGGAACACAAAGGAGGATTGCTGAATGATATTCTGGCTACTGTGACTGAGACTTTCATGCTCTAAAATGACAAAAAGAAAAATCAAATTTGTGTATTAATCCTTTTTAAATCAGATCTTTTCACAAACTAAGTCTGAAATATCTGATTGTGGAGGTTAAAAACTCACTGGAGAGAATGATTATTAATGAATACTGACTTAAATTCCAACTCAATTAAAGGATTAGTTCCCTTCAGAATTAAAATATCCTCACCTCCATGTCATCCAAGATGTTTATGACTTTCTTTCTTCAGTTGAAAAGAAATGAAGGTTTTTGAGGAAAACATTCCAGGATTTTTCTCCATATAGTGGACTTCACTGGGGTTCAACGGGTTGAAGGTCCAAATGTCAGTTTCAGTGCAGCTTCAAGACAACGGAATAGAGCTCGAATTCGTTGTGTTGTGAACTTATGTTTGCTTTTTAATTTCGTTGTGTTGTGCACTACTGGGCCACCATACTTAAAAGCCTCACTTCCATGGAAAAGAGTGACCAGTATAGTGCATTATTTATAATATTTTAAATCCTTTTGTGTTATAGAGAGAAATGAAGTCGTACAGGTTTGGAATGACGTGATCATTCAGAACGAACAATCCCCGACCAATTAATGATTTCAAGGATTTCACAGAACTGATGATTGAACAGAAAGAAGTGGTACAACTATAACACTGGGGACATCAAATAAAAATCTTCAAAAGACAGCTGAAAGGCTTCAAACGTTAAACCGAGAGCAGTAAAAGCACAGAGGACTCATTCGAGAGGAATTCAAATAATTTAAAGGTTTTCTAAAAATCAAATATAATCTTTGGAAAGGAGATTAACTTTGAATGTGGGTCAGACTGTTTTTAATTCTTCATACAGATACACTTCAGTCTGATTGATATACAAATCCTTTAAATTCGTCTGAAAATCATGGCTCTTGTTTCTCATTAAGAATTATTAACAGATATAAGACCTATTATAAGAGCTATCTAAAGGTAAAAGGATAACCCTGCACCATATAAATTAGTTTTTTTTACCCTTATGATTTTATTCCAGGCCTTCCTGTGAATTCAGGGAAACCTGAGGTTACATATTGAAGCGAAAAGGAGAGCGCTTTAGTACCTTAGAGCAACTTTATCACTTTCAGTCAGCCGTTTACACGTTTACTAATGTCACTGGCATTCGTTTGATAAATATTTGAACACATTTACAGATGGGAGAGCGAGAACTATAGAAAGTGCAAAGAAGAGCGGGGCAATCGGCAGCAAGGTTTCCCGCAGGCAGACGAGGCCGTGGTGAAGTTGGCAGTGATGTGAGGCGCTGATTGCTGCAGAGATCCAGATTCATTAACACACTTAAATTTAGCCTCCAGTTTGACTGGGGGAAGCTCATCTGTTAAACACCCACTCCCCGCTCCGACAAAACACTGCAGAACCACGAGAAAGGAGGCATTTTGTTTCCGCTCTCAGTGCAATTCCATTCGCAGTGCTTTGTCAAAGATCTTAAGCAAATATGATTTCAGTGTGCATGATTTAGGTCGCTGCTGGGGAAATGGCACTCTTATCCCCAGTCTCAGATGCCATAATCTCATTATTGTCAGTTTGCCTTTCTAAATGGAGAGGGTTTTGTCTCAGTCAACCTCAGAGAACCTGGTTCTATAATTGTTGAGAGCGGATGGCGGTGTTCGCCACAGATTTCAGAGCTGAGAAAGAGAAGAGCTGAAAGAGATAATGCTCTCCCCACGGGCTCATAAGAAAGGCTGTCAACCGCTGTAGAGCATGGTGTGAACACATATAATAGGACAAACAACAAATTGTGGCATGCTTTCACACTGGGTAATGGTCACTCCCACGGTCAGGACAGCTGCGGCGCTCTCCAATCTGAGCACAAAATGCGGTTTAAACGTGAAGAATTTTTCTTTAGGTTTTGTGTGTGAGCAGATTCAGCACTGCGGCAAATAATGTTGTCTTCCTGTTCAAAGTATCTAAAAATAATTTATATATATATATATATATATATATATATATATATATATATATAAGAACTACAACAAACGGCTGTTAGGGCCTGCAACGAGTTTCTTCCTGGGTTGGTGACATCACTAACCCTAAAATGTACATAAACTCCGCCCCTGAGAACACACAACAAAGGGGGCGGGGCCATGTTGGGCTGCTTTAGAGAAGAGGAAGAGTTGTTGTAGTCGAGTGTTGTTGTCATGCCGTCATTTTACGCCAAACTGCGTCACAAACGAGGGTCAATTCAACACAAAAGATGAACATGACGGCACATTACATCTTGTAAAAGGGGCATTATAGGTCCCCTTTAAGACATAATGCACAGATCCAATATACTGATACTGTTACACATGCGTTGTCTTTCTCAACTGTTTATGTTCACTTAAGACATAACCAATTATGTTTAGGATCCCCACCAAGACAGGCACTTTTTTAGACATAATTTTGTGTGAATTAAGCTCAAGAAGACGTGAAAGAGAGCTCAATTCAGTATTGGTGCGCTGTCTGAGACATGGCTTTCTGGACGAGCACTTCGAGTTACGAATTGAGTTCCTTCCTCAACTTTCGTGACGATGCACCGCTGGCCCGTCATCTGTCCTGAGCAGCATTCACGTTCATGTTCTCAAAAACATTGCATTGTTAAAATGTATCAAAATGTTACTGGCCAGCTGGCCATTGACATGGTTTCATATAGTTAAACAACGCCAATATTTACTTGCATTTGGCACTTGTATATGTCAGTTGCGTGTACATGTGTGTGTTTTCTCAAATCATTTTACTTATAATATTTAGGTGTATTTAATGGTTAAGAATTTATTACTTCATAAAACCCCAAAGCAGCAATTGCACAACTGAGGAACATAATGATGCCTGCATTTCAAGTAAATGTATATGTTGTGCACTATTAAGAACCTGGATAGGATGAAGAGACTTGTCTAAGGTTGTGATTTACATCATATACTCTGAAGCATCCAACTGGCTTGTCTTGAATCATTTCTATGAAAATACAAACATTAGAGAATGTCAGTAGTCCAGATCATAACATCCAGCGCTGCGAGTACAGGGAAGAAAGATGGCGAGTTTTGATTTGACTGAATAGTATGGAGGGTCAAAGCAGGCCTGTATATGGAAATGAAATCCTCTTGAATCGCAGGATATATTGTGCTGAAGTTAATAAGCAGTGTCAGGCAGCTCACATTTCAGGCTCTGTCAGGCTAATGAACCATCTGGCCCCCCGTCAGACCCTCAACTCTGAAGATAAAACAAGCGAAACTTTGTCTCACACGATTCCCTTGCCCAAGCGTGCGAAGAATCCCAAATGAGGATGTTTCCGGAGTGAGAAGGCTCAATGGATGCAGGTGGCCGGCCTAAAATGCTCCTCGAGCCTGTGAATTCAGACACAATTCTTGTTTGCTTCTCAAATTTTCTTGGAGAGCATAAACAGCGGCTCTGTTCCAGACTCTTTGTGTATAATTGGCATTTGCCGCCTGCAAAATGTGACTGCTTTTGAAATATTTAGAGCAATATCTGAAAGACTTTGGACACAAACGCAGAAACTACAAATGCGTTCTGGCCTCTGGTCACCCTCCCAGGAGGACAGTCACAGACAGAATGAGACAGATAAAGATCTCATGATTTGTTAATGCGTTTTGGGGTCAGGGGAAGAGAAAAGGGCTCTAGTGAATGAGAGAGAGAGAGAGATTGCTATCGTTTCTCATTTAATCACTCTCCATGGTGGTATGTGAAGAGGACGCAGCACAGGTGCCGAACTTCCTGTTGAAATTTCCTATTCCCCATAGAGAAAGAAACAGGGCCGAAACGAGACTACCTGTGCTGAGACTGATAAGCAAGTCCTTGAAGTAAGCTTCCAATACGTCCCTTCCATCATCCGCTCAGACAACTTTCCATTAAACATCGTAATACTGGAATCACACGCATGCCGATTGTCTTGTTCTCAATGGTCTCTGTGAAGTAATACAATGGTGAGGATTTAATGGAGAGCGTGTAACTCCGGATCTTGGGAATTGTGGTAAGATGGTAGCAACAAGCGTTGTCCTTTGTTCAGGTTATTCATCCCTCACAAAGAGTGAAGTATTAATTCAGCCTGTTGTTTCTAATGGGAATGGCTCATATATTGTGCGCTCTTTAGCTCTTCACCATCATGACAAGCACAAATTTGACTGTGTAACGTATTCTATTGAACTTCTCTGCTTTGAATTTCATTCTATGGGGAAATTGTTTAGCCATAAAGATTTCTGAAGGTTAAATTCATTAACATTGGTTAATGCCTTAGGTATCAGAGGTGTCATGCCGCTTCAGATTTTTGAGCTAATGGATTTTAAATGCAACTTCCCAAAAGTCAAACTAACGGTCAAAAGTCTCTTATACTCACCAAGGCTGCATTTATTTGATCAAAAATACAGTAAAAACTGTATTAATGTGAAATATTTTTACAATTTAAAAGAACATTTGGAACATGTGGAAAATGTGGAATGTTTTTTCAGGATCGTTTGATTAATAGAAAGTTCAAAAGAACAGCATTTATTTGAAATACAATCTTTTGTAACATTATAAATGTCTTTACCGTCACGTTTGATTAATTTAATGCATCCTTGGTACATAAAAGTATTAATTATTTATTTTATTTTTTTCATATTTCTTACCCCAAATTTTTGTATCAAGGTTTCCCCAAAAATCTGAAGTAGCACAGCTGTTTACAACATTGATAATGCTCAGAAATGTATGGAAGCATTTTCGCCACTGAATTAAAAAAAAAACAGCAATTGTGACTTTTTATCTCACAATTCTCACTTTTTTTTCTCACAAATGTGAGTTTACATTTCGCAATTCTGAGAATTCTCAGAGTTATGTGATATACAGTAAACTTGCAATTGCTTGTTATAAAGTCAGAATTGTGAGAGAAAAAAGTCGCAATTGTGATTCAAACTGAGAATTGTGAGAATAAAAGTCGTAATTGCGAGTTATAAAGTAAGAATCGTGAGAATAAAAGTGTGAGTTTTAAAGTGAGAATCGAGAGAATAAAAGTCATAATTGCGAGTTTTAAAGTGAGAATCGAGAGAATAAAAGTCATAATTGCGAGTTTTAAAGTGAGTAGTGAAGTAAAGTCTCACTTTTTTTTCTCGCAAATGTGAGTTTACATTTCGCAATTCTGAGAATTCTCAGAGTTATGTGATATACAGTAAACTTGCAATTGCTTGTTATAAAGTCAGAATTGTGAGAGAAAAAAGTCGCAATTGTGATTCAAACTGAGAATTGTGAGAATAAAAGTCGTAATTGCGAGTTATAAAGTAAGAATCGTGAGAATAAAAGTGTGAGTTTTAAAGTGAGAATCGAGAGAATAAAAGTCATAATTGCGAGTTTTAAAGTGAGAATCGAGAGAATAAAAGTCATAATTGCGAGTTTTAAAGTTAGAATCGAGAGAATAAAAGTCGTAATTGCAAATTTTAAAGTGAGAAAACTCGCAATTGCGAATTTTAAAGTGAGAGTCGTGAGAAAAAAAGTCGTAATTGCGCGTTTTAAAGTGAGAATCGTGAGAATAAAAGTCGTAATTGCGAGAATAAAAGTCGCAATTGCGAGTTTTAAATTGAGAATCTGGAGAATAAAAGTCGTAATTGCGAGTTTTAAAGTGAGACTCGTGAGAATAAAAGTCGTAATTACGAGTTTTAAAGTGAGAATCGTGAGAATAAAATTCGCAATAGCAAGCGTTTAAAGCGAGTCGTGAGAATAAAAGACGCAATTGCGATTTTTAAAGTGAGAATCATGAGAATAAGTCACAATTGCGAGTTTTAAAGTGAGAATCGTGAGAATAAAAGTCGCAATTGCGAGTTTTAAAGTGAGAATCGTGGGAATAAAAGTCGCAATTGCTAGTGTTAAAGTGAGAATCGTAAGAATTAAAGTCATAATTGTGAGTTTTAAAGTGAGAATCGTGAGAATAAAAGTCGCAATTACGAGTTTTAAAGTGAAAATCGTGAGAATAAAAGTCGCAATTGCGAGTTTTAAAGTGAGAATCGTGAAAATAAAAGTGTGAGTTTTAAAGTGAGAATCGTGAGAATAAAAGTCGCAATTGCGAGTTTTAAAGTGAGAATTGTGAGAATAAAAGTCGTAATTGAGAATTTTAGAGTGAAAATCATGAGAATAAACGTCGTAATTACGAGTTTTAAAGTGAGAATCGTGAGAATAAAAGTTGCAATTGCAAGTTTTAAAGTGAGAATCGTGAGAATAAAAGTCGCAATTGCGAGTTTTAAAGTGAGAATTGTGAGAATAAAAGTCGTAATTGCGAATTTTAGAGTGAAAATCATGAGAATAAACGTCGTAATTACGAGTTTTAAAGTGAGAATCGTGAGAATAAAAGTTGCAATTGCAAGTTTTAAAGTGAGAATCGTGGGAATAAAAGTCGCAATTGCGAGTGTTAAAGTGAGAATCGTGAGAATAAAAGTCGTAATTGCGAGTGTTAAAGTTAAAATTGTGAGAATAAAAGTCGCAATTGCGAATTTTAAAGTGAGAATCGTGATAATAAAAGTCATAAGTGAGTTTTAAAGTGAGAATCGTGAGAATAAAAGTGTCAGTTTTAAAGTGAGAATTGTGAGACAAAGTCGCAATTGCAAGTTTTAAAGTGAGAATTGTGATAATAAAATATACGCAGTGTATATCACGCAATCTGAGATAAAAAGTCGCAATGATCTTTTTTTTTCTTTTTAATTATTCTGTGGCGGAAATAAGCTTCCATAGGAAATGTCTTGATCAGCAAATCAACATATTAGAATGATTCCTGAAGGATCGTGTGACACAAGTTAGTTATTGCGTTCCACATGTGCATAGTTTTCCCATTCTTTTAAGGTCATGCAAATTCTTGAGAGACCTGTTGTTTTGCAATTCTGTTTATTCTGGTAATGCTAGTGGCACAGAAATGACCCACTTCACCTTTACGTCTTGAGGCCTGTCTAGTTTTAAATGCAAGATTCAGTCCGGGTCCCTGTAAATCACAGTCAGGTGGTAACCTGCACTTTCTAGACACCGCAACTTAGATAAACAACTCAAACACCATGTCAAACGAGGAGCCTTGCAGGACTGTTAGATCTGTCGCTTTGTCAAGGACACACTCCCGTCCTCCCCTGAAGGCTCCCGCTTTTTCAACTTAACCAGCTTTATAGCCACAAACACGGGCACAGGTGTAAAGCCTCAGCAGAACTGAGGTGACTTAGAGCTAGTCGTGTTGACATTCTAGGGCCCTTCACCTGTCCTGAGGGCTCTGTCTGGTCGGGTGTGTGTGAGGTTTGAGAGAAACGATAATCAGAGAGATGGACCACTCAGTATTCAGGAATATGTTACGACTGAAGTTGATGGAAGGAGACTTTACCTTTGAGTGATTTTCCTCAATACCGAGGCCCAAACTTACACCTGGGACATTCTCAAAAAAACAAAAAAAGGTTGGTTTTACAATTCACAAAATGTTTTAAATTCAGTTCAGTTATTTTTTTTCCTCATAATAACTATATATTAACTAATTTACAGATAATAAAATAACATACAGTATGAGCATTACATTTTTTTCAGTCTTTATTCATCTTTGTTACTGTCATGATCACCCTGGTTGTCCACTAGAGGGCACTCCACCCCAGACTATTGCCACTCAATCAAGGACTACATTTCCCATAATCCATTGCCGGACTCATCATGCCTGATTACATTCAGCTGTTGCTCATTAGCTTGTTAGTCTCTGGCTATATAAGCCTGGCACTCCATCTGGTGATCCTAACAGTGACTATTAGTTCATGTTATCTCAGGTCTTTTAAAGGGGTCATGAACTGTGTTGTTTTATTGTTTTATAATGTTTTCTGGGGTGCTCTTATAATGTTAGTATGATTTTTACATCAAAAATGGTCATAATTTAGAAATAAAGGCTTTTTTCCTACTGATTTTATCCTCTGATTTGAACGCTCTGTTTTAAGGGGCGTGTCTGCTGTGAGACTTCAGTGGAAACACTCACTGCTGTGACATTGGATGACATTTTTGCATATGAAATATCTAAGTATTACTCTCTCGAAAACTTTTAGTTCGTTTTTACTATTGCATCTCTCAAGGTAAATTAATCATGAGAAGTGTTTGTTATAGCATTACATTTAGATATATGGCATTATATTTAGATCGTGGCATGAAAGGTTGCCGTGATGAACATTGTAGTCGATCACAGACATGGTGTTGAGATCATGAAAGCAGTGATCTCAACAATGAAACTCAATTTCTGCACACTAACGAATGCTTTCATCATAACTAACAGTGCAAACTCAATCTAAATAAGAGATTCATTGAATATAACGGGAGTTTTGACACGAGTCCAGAACTCAGTCACTGATAAACTCGCTCTGTTTGATTGACAGCTCCAGTGATTGTAAAGGGAGCGTTCTTTGATCACTTTCTATATATAGTTTAATCACTGTTTACAGATTATTTTCGTCCTAATGTAGCGAATTAACTCAAAGGGGAAATATTAATAATTATTAATAACTCAATATGATTTATTAATTATCATTAATTATGAATATGTAAATCTGTTAATCAGATTTACTGGATATAGCTACATTAATCTTAATATTACAATCAATTAACCTGTTGTCAAGGCAACACTTAGTGTTGATTGTTTAACAATTCTAAGGAATGTTCATTTCCAGGTTATGGAAAAATAACATTTCTTATCGCACCGTGCTACTTAGAGCATAGGTTCGGGGTCTATATCACTTAAGAGGCAATCCATTAGCAGATGGAGTCAGAACCAAACATGTATTGTGCACAATCTTTATTAACTAACTCACAAACACATAACTAAACTAACAAACACATAACATAACATACACAGGGTCACACACATATGTAGGTCAGAATGAGTAATGATAGAGTTGAACCGGAAGAGGTACTGTTACTAGAGCTATAGGAAAAAGTCAAAGACAATCTGGAAAGGACTCATCAGTTTCTTTTAGCAATAGCAAAGGTAAGTCTTACAAATCGCTGTTTAGCATTAAAATGTACGATACTTGCAAGATGCCTTTAGGCTGAGGAGCGTCGGATCTGCAGGTTGAGGATAAATCTTGAGGTTATTGTCTGAAGTTGTTGCCAGTCTGTTGGGTGATGAGCACATGGCTGGGTGTTGTAGGCCGGGGGCCTACCAGCCTTGCGGGCCGGGCCTAGAGAGGCCAGCCGCAAGGAGACCCGTTCGGTCGTCCAGAAGCAAGGAAGAAGAGAGGGAGTGGCACTGTTCGCTGGTTTTTAACCTCTGGTCAAAGTCTAACCTCTTAGGAATGATTGGGGCCAATGAAGATGTTGTATTTCCGGGTGACACACACCCCCTTGTCAGGGCTTTTATGACCAAGATCAAACTGGCTGAGCTTTGAAGAAGAACTATTAAAGCTTCTTGTAATAATTATGTCTTGTGCAGGTATGGACATACCACATGCACAAGCATTTAAATCTGCTCGATACAAACGCATAGACACCAAACATGGCATAATTGAAGTTACCTTGCAGGTCATAAGATTTAAAAATCATAAAACATGTAAATACAATGAGTACAATACAACAATAGTAATAATGGGCACCCTTTCCTGGGAATATGTATGTAGAGAATAGTCTGTCTATAAATTAATGCAGTAACATCTGTGTTCTGTGTGGAAAATGCAGGGAAGATGCAGATTTTTGTGTGTCTCTTTTCTGCTCTCCATGCGGCATTTATTGGTGCAATAAAATTTGTAACTGAGAACTTCTCGGGGGATGGACGCCAGGACCCAGAGTGAGCTTAAAACTATTGGTTAACTAACAAATAATTGTGTGTGATTTGTCTCAATTGTTACACTAATAAGATAAACAACATGAAGTTGAGTGTTTAGTCACTGGTTTGATTTACTGACGAACAAAGATCATCTGACTGTACATGAATCATTAATATCAGATCAGGCATTAGAATGAACACAGTTACTCACAAGTTGTTGCATTACTGTCGAGTCCATATTGTAAAAGTCTGTCTGTAAAGCCTGCGCCGAAATGTGATTAATTTACCAAAGAATCCACAGTGAAATGTACCAAATACAAATGAATAAACTCAGCTGAGACATTCACATTGTTGAAAATAAATAACCATATTCCTAGAATTAGGATCCTTTGGAAGGTAATGTTATTTTAGTCCTGTATCGCTCCTCTCTCCTCCTCATCTCACTAACTCACCAGTGGGCGGGGCTAATGTTGTAATGATGAAGTAGGCGTTGATTTCTTCTGTGGAGGCGGAGTTTATCTATGACGGGCACATTCCGGGACGAGTCGTTCGCTGTGACAATAAAAACTTTTATTGGACTAACAAGGACAATTTCAGTTCTGAAACTTACAGGATATTCTTATTGTACAATGACCTCTTATATATCAAAATATTTCTCAATTCATGACCCCTTTAACAGATTTTTTTTTAAATTATTATTATTATTTAATGATGTAATAAATGTTGGAATTAACATTAACTAAGATTAATAAATGCTTTAGAACTACTTTTCTTATTTAGTTCATGGATAACCAATCTAATTAATTAATGTTAACAATATCGACAAAAGTTTTACCATAGAATTATAAATAGCATATATAAAATACTTACTTTTTTATTATTATTATTATTAAATGAAAATCATTCACACCAACATAAAAAATCACTCAATTATTTTTTAACATATTTTCAAAAAGAACCAATGATTAAAAATATATATAAATAAGACTCATTTTGTTTTTGTTGAATTTTGCAGAATTGTTCAACCTTTCAGCAATGCTTAAGACTGGAAATTAAAATGATTCATAACATAAATGAATAACTTGTACAGCAGGTTGAAATGACGAGGGAGAAAGGATCTAATCGCAGCAGTGATAGTTTATTTAACAAGGAACTGAACAACAGAACAACTGCACTAAAATGTGATCAGAACCGAACCAATTAATGAAAGACATTAATCCAACAATGAATAAGCATAGATGAAAACCAAGGAAACTTAACTAAAACAAAAGCACAGATAAACCCTGACATAACAGTTAATGACAGAAAAAACTTTTCATTTTCTAAAAATCTTTTATTAACTCTGCAGTATTTTGAATTCTAGTGGCGTTTTCAAAAGAACGAGGCTCAGTCACCCTGATATTTCTATGCTGCTTAACCGTGAAGGATCCAATCAGACTCCACCACACTTTGTTCCTCTTGGAGAATCCGTTAAATTTTTTAGATGGTCTGGTTTTCTTTATTAGTGCAGATGCTGTGACAGTCTGGATGGATGAGAGCCTTTCAGACGGAGCAAACAGCACCTCTCCGTCACTCACGCGCTCCTCGAGGGGACGGAGATGAGGAAAGGGAGTCATTTTGTAGTTTCGAGACCAGGCTTTGATTTTGAGCTCTTGTGAGCGCTGGACTAGATTTGAAAACACTCCTGATAAACATTTTATGCCATGAAAGTTTCAGCCTTAATTATTTGGTCCGAGTATAATGGAAACAGAAGTGCATGCAAAGCTGGGCAAATATTCCTGACGACGTGTAAATCTGGTGAGCCTTCTGGGTTAAATTAAACACAAACACAGCTTTTATGTCATGTCTTCCCCTCCATACAGAAAAGGAAAAACTCTTGCCCAATTTCCCTCCCTTGAACACCAGCAGCTGCTCATTCTGATATTTACATCTTCCATGCCTCACATGAATAAATAAATAAATAATCCCAGCCGTCTGGCATCAAAATGACTGAAAACTCCTTGTCCTTTCAACACAAGGATGCTACTGGTAATTTTCTACACAATGCTCATGTCGTCATCAGCGTGGATTTAGATCATCGTGAAAGCAATAATCTCTGACATTAAACCTGGCCGAAAACACCATTAAATGTGTTTGGGAGGTTTTGAGAACGAAGGAAAAACACTTGATATTTCCTGCAAAGCTTGACACTGTGATTAAACCCTGTCAAGTCTTAATTGATTTTTTCCTTTAGAAGATGCATTAAACCCAAAGGGCCACTTCATCTGTGTATAATCTACAGTGCTGATGGATCAGTTAATTGCTAAGAGAGACCTTTGCGTATTTATATTTCTGTATTATTTATAGCATATTATCATATGACAACCGCCTGGATGCCAATGCATCTCTTGCAGACTCAAGTTATTATAAATAAAAACAAAATCAGATGTATGTGTTATCATTTATCACAGTGCATCATTTATCTTTTCACTGTTCATTTTGGGATCTCTTGCAATAATGTTTCTCAACACTTCAGTGCTGTGAGATACATAAACATTCAGTTTTCACATTGTGTGTGTGTGTGTGTGTGTGTGTGTGTGTGTGTGTGTGTGTGTGTGTGTGTGTGTGTGTGTGTGTGTGTGTGTGTGTGTTCCTCAGAGCTCACAGTGAAGAGTGTGGCTGCCATCAGCTGGCAGGATCACAGCTGCTGGTCATTTTGTGTTTGTTTGTTTGTTTGTTTGTTTGTTTGTTTGTTTGTTGTTTGTGTGCATTGTGCAGATATGGCTGAATATATAGAGTAACACATCCTCCTTTGCCGAGTTAAGAAGGAAAAAAAAAACATAAATGCTAAAAGTTAATTAGCAGATTTCACAGTCAACATTGCCCACAGCTATCACGTATTATGTCACATTAATAATCATCTCTCTTTTGCAGGAGAGGAAGAGACCTAGAGAACATGACATTTGTTCCTTGTGGTAAACACATATTTTCAGAGTTTTCAAACACATTGTGAAATTAAATAGCCTCAGGTTTGTTTGTTTGTTTATTGACAGCATGTTCTGGTGGTCACAATACTGCTTTCTTAGTTTTAGGGAATCGACTTTCAAATTTAAAGCCTCCATCTTGCATTTATGCATTTGAACTTCCTCAGTAAAACATCACAAGCACATCAGAGTGAGGTTCAATAATTCAGTCTGGAGTGAGAGAACATGCACCTAATGTCTGTCTTCTGCATTTACACCACAGCAGACGCCCGGGACCCGCGCAAACAACACAATTATCACAGGAGAACAGCAGCAAACATTCAGAGTCAGACGAGTCTCATATTGTTTATTTCCATGTGTTGATTTGTGATGGCTGTCTGCACAAAATAGTTTCAGCTTACAGATTTCAGAATGCAAAATAATATCAGAACACATCACAAGAACACTATCATGGATTGTTTCACAGTTTCTGGCTTGCAAACAGACTTTTACGATATGGACTCGACAGTAATGCAACAACATGTCAGTAACTGTGTTCATTCTAATGCCTGATCTGATATTAATGATTCATGTACAGTCAGATGATCTTTGTCTGTGTGTCAGTAAAGTGACTAAACGCTCAACTTCAGGATGAAAATAATCTGTTATTTAAATGGTGATTAAATTATATATAGAAAGTGATCAAAGAACGCTCCCTTTACAATCACTGGAGCTGTCAATCAAACAGAGTTTATCAGTGATTGAGTTCTGGACTATTCAACAAATCTCTTATTTAGATTGAGTTTTCACTGTTAGTTATGATGAAAGCATTCGTTAGTGTGCAGAAATTGAGTTTCAATAACAAGATCACTGCTTTCATGATCTCAACAACATGTCTGTGATCGACTACAATGTTCATCACTGCAACCTTTCATGCCACGATCTAAATATAATGCCATAGATCTAAATGTAATGCAACACTTTTCACGATTAGTTAATCTTTAGAGCTGTAATAGTAAAAATGTGCTAAGTTTTTGAGAGCGTAATACTTTCATATGCAGAGATGTCAGCCAATCACAGCAGTGGGCGTTTCCACTGAAGTCTCACAGCAGACACGCCCCTTAAAACAGAGCGTTCAAATCAGAGGATAAAATCAGGGTAGGATAAATGCCTTTTATTTCTAAATTATGACCATTTTTGATGTAAAAATCATACTAACATTATAAGAACACCCCAGAAAACATTATAAAACAACACAGTTCATGACCCCTTTAAAGTTGCAAGTCAGTTTAATATAATTTAAGTTAAAAATTACTTGATCAACCAAACCGAAACTTAAGTTATGTTGGAATTTTTTACAGTGTACATTTAGATACAGTCTTCCGCATGTGACATTGTGGAAAACAATGCACTACATTTAAGTTAGGACTCTATCTGAATCCAAAGAAGTGCGTCAGTTTCTGTTAAATACGAAAGTGTCACAGACAGAGAGATTCTGACCAGCAGCCGGTACTGGGACGCATGCATCACATGAGACTGCGAACAACTGCAACGACCCAGCATCTATCAGTATAATCTAAAACGTCCAGAGGCGTCTCTTTACCGACAGCTCAGAGATCGGCTGAAAAAAGATACAGGGAAATGTCAGAAAATGTTGGCATATAATAAGGTTTTGTGTGGCTGGCGAGTGCTGGAAGAGAAATAAAGCGTAGCGAGACAGTGTCGTGAGGAATATTCCCCTGTCGACCCGTGAGCAGAAGCTCTTTGACAGCTCAGACCAGCAGGCCTGTTCTTGATGAATGTGTGACTTTTACAACCCGCTCTGACATTACTTGTTGATTAAGACTTTTTTGTGCTTCCGGCACTCACAGGATGTCACGTATATCTATTTCTTTGCATGACTCAAAGATTCTGTCCCTTTGTTTTAACTTTGAGGCTGTTTCTTTGAAATGGTCGTGGCATGGGATACTGCAGATGCAGCCAGTCACGAAATAATGAGGCTTGGACTTCATGTCGGTGTAATTTATGAGACACAACAGCCTTTGGGAGTTATCAGACTGAGGGAAATGATAATGTAGAACCGCTTCGGATCAGAGAAATAACAGTATTGACCGATCAGATGTGTAATTCAGAAATGAGGCAGTAAGCGGTTGCTGGGATATTGTGCCTGCAACCATTATTGCTTTTTAAAAACAGCATAAATATTGAAAAATATTAATAATAAAATGTAATAATTAGGATTTCAAGCATGTAGCTCTGAAACCCTAAACTGTTCAAATTTCCAAGGATCAGCATTCTCCCCTAAAAGTGATCGGGCAGACCTGTTATTTGGGGTTTTTTGAAAAACCTACTTTTGCAATCTAGCCCTAGGTTTTTGACCCCATCAGAATCAAACCAGTGCAGCAAGATTCTCTGGAGTCTGATTGTCAATAATTATCAAAAAAAGGTTGAAATTTCGATTCACGGTCTCTAAGGGCCGCCAAAACGTTCAAAGTGGGTGGAGCCACTTTTACTAAAATGGCTGTAACTTGTGAACGGAATGAGATATTTTCACCAAACTCGGCACACCTTTTTCACGTGACCAGACTTGGCGACTGGCCACTTGGTGGCGCTATAACAGTTAAAAAAAAAAACATGAAAACGGCTATAACTACTTCACCGTTAGTCCGATTGACTTGAAAAACGGCATGCATTGTCTTCGTCTAAGGTGCCAAGATTTTCTCTGAGTCTGCCATCAGCCAATGAATTTTGAGCAGCTATCAGACAAGGTTAACGGAGGCCGGGCCCGTTTGACTTACAGACCTTGAGGCCTTTGAGAAATTTGGAAGAAAATGGACACTAGGAGGTGCCTTCGTGTTTTTTACGTGTGTAAAGTATCGTGTATTGCGTGATTTTTCACACACGCCCACGATATTCATACCACATGGTAGAACTCTGTCATGGTAGAAATTCTGAGCAACTTTGCCTGAGCAACCACCGCTGTCCATCGAATCGTTCGTTAAAGCTGCAGTCTGCGATTTTTGGCCCTCTATGGCGGATGGATGGATGGATGGATGGATAGATGAACACTGTACATTATTATAAAGTAAATGCTCTTTATAAATGCATTAGTTCTGTGTGTGGACTGGAGGAATCACAGGCACAGAAAACACTGTTTCAGGTTCTTCAGATCACGCGGGACGTCTCATGGACCCTTCGCCCTGGTAAAACAGGCACATCAGCACCATTATTTTCACAGAAAGCTGTAAAAACTCCTCCTCAGGGGACTTCTGGAGATTTCTACAGCTGCACAGAAGAACCTGTACTGTTCCTTGTATCATCATGGACCTTTCCTATCCGAGATCCATCCATCCATCCATCCATCCATCCATCCATCCAACCATCATGCATGCATTTAGTTATGCAGTTATCTATGAATTTATTTATCTATAAAATTATTTATGCATGCATGTATGCATTTAGTTATCTATGCATTTGATTGTTAATTTATTTATGCATGTATGCATTTAGTTATCTATGCATTTATTTGATTATTTATGTATGCATGTATGCATTTAGTTTTCAGTGCATTTATTTATTTATGCATGTAAACTAGTTATTTATTCCTTCATTCATTCATTCATGTATGCATTTAGTTATCTATGCATTTAGTCATTTATTGCATTTTTTCTTACAGTAAATGTAATTTTTTTTTTTTTGTTTTGCATTTAATCTGATTTAATTAATACATTATAAGAGTGAATTTTTTGACCCTCTAACTTTTTCATACATGTACACTTTCTTTGTATCTATATATTTTAAAAATCATCACAAAATCTGATGGCTTCCAGTTCAATTAGTTTTTTTGTTTTTGTCTTTTCCTCCACAGCTTGAGTCTGTAAAGCACGTAGGGTGCCTTCAACAAGCTGTATGAGTGTGTGTCATCTGCTGAGCTTCCTGGAAAACTCTCCCTGTGTACAGAGGGACTGACAGAAGGGGGGAAAATTGAGAGAAATTGTAAGACACAATCAGTAAGAGCAGCAGAAGAAGTGATGAAGATAGAGACAGATAAAAATGAAAGAGAGGGACGTGACAGGGAGAGTGGGAAGAATGGGGGGTGGTTGACATGGAGAGAGAAATGCACAACACATGAGAAAGAATTACAGTATAAGAGCAGCTCCTCTCTGTGTGGGATTGTGGGAAGGCCACAGGGATCCTGTTCATTAGCATGGGAACTGATGAGTTGATTACAGATGATCAGATGAGTTTGTTTGCAGCTGCTTTCAGCTCATCTCTCGTCTGCCTGGAGGAGGTTCAGTTAAACCACCGTTCTTCACGGACCGTGGGAGCCCCTTTCATTTCGCGCCGTATCTCTCTTGACACATGCTAATAGGGCCTGACCTTAATTGGCCAGAAAATTATTTCTGCTACAGCTTATTTACCCATGCAGTGTGATGCAGTGACAGTACACAGCCACCAGATGGCAGGAGTCCACTGCACTGTTACACTGAGCTGGCTTTCGACTGCCATTATCAAGTGCAAACAGAAAATCAATAATGAACTCTAGACCAGCAGCATTTAGAAAACGGCAGATTCTTCTGCAGTAATTCAATGTTAGTATTTCCTCTTATATTTATTATGTCAAGCTGAAATGCCAAGCATTGCTCTCCACTGATTTCATCACTTCATCTTAGAGTAGTTTAAACAACATTTTATTTATTTATTTTTTATTATTATTTTATTTTATTTTTTATCATGTATAAATACAGTGCATTTCATTTCATGTGACCTAATATTGATGGGGTAAAAAATCATTTTGAAGCACAAAGGAACATCAAAATAAATCAATAATAAACACTTTATCTTATACACGTACAGTTTGACCAAAAGTCTGGGATGACATTTATGTATGATTTTATGTATGTTTTTTCTTTTATTTGTTTGTTTGTTTGCTTAGTTTGTTTATTTATTTGTTTGCTTATTGATGTAATTATCTGTTTGGTTTGTGTATTTATCAATGTATTTATTTATTTATCTATCTGTGTGAATTGTTTATTAATGTATGCATTAATTTATTCATGCATTTTTTTATTTACTTATTTATCTATTTGTTTTTTTTTTTTTCATTTTTATTAATTCATTTATTTATTAATTTATTTGTTTATTTATTTGTTCGTTTATTGATGTAATTATCTGTTTAGTTTGTGTATTTACTAATGCATTTATTAAATTTATCTATCTGTGTGGTTTGTTTATTAATTGATGCATTCATTTATTTATTTATCTGTTTAGTTTGTTTATTTATTAATGCATTTTTTATTTACTTATTTATCTGTTTAGTTAGTTTTTTTATTAATGCATTTATTTATTCATTTATTTGTTTGTTTATTTAGTTTATTCATTAAGTATTTATTTATTAATTAATTTGTTTATTTATTTATGGGTTTGTTTATTCTGTAGATAAAAAAGAAGCTTTAGAATTTTAAAAAAAATAAATAAACAGCAAAGTTAAATCAATGAACAATTAATCAGATTTTGCATTATTTGAGTTCATGTAGCTTAAATACATGTATAAAAAGTAAAAAAAAAAAAACACAATCTTAAACCCGTTTAAACATAATTTTCTTGTATTTTTTATTACTATTATACATTACAGATCATGTGACCTCATATTAATTCGAAAAAAAAAATTCATTTTAAGTCAAACAAAAAGCTAAAAAGTGAATAAAAGAAGTGATGAACAGTAATATTACACTTTAGTACAGTATGGTCCAAAACTCTAGGGTCATTTATTTATTTATTTGTTATTATATTCAGAAGCTTTTGGATTTGGGGAAAAAATAAAAATAAAAAATACAAACAGGGAAGTTAAAAGAATGCAAAATGAATCATGGGATTTTGCACTGATGGAGTTCATGCAGCTTAAGTACATGTATAAAATGTTCACCTAAAACTGAACAACACTTGGTATGGACATGTTTGTCACTAGAAATGAATGGCAATGATGTCTTCAGTAACAGTTCGGCTCATAATTCAAGCCTCTGAGCGTCATTGATTTCTGTTGTGGTCATGTTGTTCACAGTTTCCTGGAGCCTTGCAGAAGCTCTCAGCCACAAAAAGAAACTGGGCCACCATGTCACTTCCTCAAGACCACAGTTCCTCTTTCCTCCCTGCACCACTAAACTGTGGCTCAGTTCTTCCACTTACCCAGCAGAAGAATGCCCATGTTCTCTTCTGTCATCTTTGGCCTATTTATCCATCGTTTTGCTTCATTATAACCTCCTTACAGCCATGGCTGGCACACACTTCAGAGGAGCACGTAACTAGGATGCGTCGTGCCAACTGGAGCAAACACATATTAACGCTGAACGCTCAGCTGCTAATGAGATGGCTAAAGGATTAACGCTTTGTCTACACTAAAAGAATCTTGATTTATTAGTCTTACCTTATAGCTTTGGATTGAGGGTCTTTTTTAGGGTTTTCTTTATAGAACGGTTTTTGTTGCTTTGTGCAATGCTATTAAAAGCTTTTTGTTTGCACTTTTGTGGGACTTTGTGTGATTTGAGTGACTTTCTTATCTGCATAGAATAGAAAGTAAGAGGCCATATTAAGACATTGATGTTGGTTTTCCTGCTTGAATGTTGATTATTTTCCTCATATTCTCCATTGTTGCAGCTCCTCTCTTCCCAGGCTGTCAGTAACGCTCTGTTTAGTTCCTGTCTCTATGAAGCCCCGCCTTCTGAAAAGCACATGTGTTGTGATTGGTGTTTGGGAAATGTCCCGCCCCTTACCATAACCCCCAGTTTCAACACTCTACTAACTAACTCAACCAGGTTCTTTGCAAAGATTTTTCATTCTCAAACAGCAACATTACACACTAAAGTTGAAAATGTAAAAAAAAAAAAAAAAAAAAAAGCATTTTAAAAGGTCTTCTTTAACATTGACAATATAACTTCACCTTCAAGAAAGTGAAAAGCTACTCCTTCAACTTCAAGTCATATTTTCTCACATTATTTCCCATGTGAAAAGATCTTTTCAAGAACAATAATTCTGCTGCCTTATAAAATCAAATCCTTCTGGCACGATCTCTGTGGATTCCTGGCCAAAGTGAGAGGAGGCACAAGCCGTACGATCAATCCGCTACATTCATGTCTGCCAGTGCTTGATATGAAAGTCAAATATACCTACAGTCATTTGTATGTATGTGAGAGAGAGAATGGAGGAATCCTGACTTAATCAGCCTCGAGTACCAGTTGATCATTAGAGATTTTATGTCTTTGGGGATCGACTGACAGCACCAAAAAAGAACTGACTTCCCAACGGAACATTCCCCTAATGTTGGCATTGTTTTCATTTGGTTGTTATTTAGGATCCAAAAAATAACAGTTTAGGAACATTCTCATTAGGTTCTTTTTGTCATTGTTTTGCATTACTCGAAGGGAGAACAACTCACTTATAGGCCAACGTTTCGGCTAGTAGCCTTTGTCAAGGTGTGCATCTCTACTGTACAGGTGTGCGTTTGCTTTCCCTCACTTTCTAACCCGGCAAATTCGTAAAGCAAAGAAAAATCATTTCTAGCTGATCAACATTATGAAAAGTGGTAAAACCTTTAGGAACTTCAAAAGATAAAACAGCGAAATTCCTAATATTACTTCCAATATTTCCAAATTATGTTCATTTTCATAGCGGGCCAATATCGTGACGATTGTTTAAAATCAATCGAGAGAAGCAGATATCGTTATCGTGATAAAATACAATTAATCGTGCAGCCCTAATTTAATTTAATTTGACTTGACATTTGATATTCAACAGTATCCTTGACATTTATTCAACAGTGCTTTTGATCTGCCTGCATTGACACAATTCTTTAAAAGGAAAAATTATATACCAATTATCACTGTAAAGCTGCTTTGACACAATCTGCATTGTAAAAAGCACTATATAAATGAAGGTGACTTGACTTGACTTGCTCTATTAAAATTGTATTGCATTACAGCGTATTATTGCAATGGAGCCTCACAAATGCAAGAAAAAAAAGCAAATTGTGCACATGATTTACTATTTTGTTCCCTCGATTTACTATTTCGTGATTTACTTTTTCGTTCTTCGACTTGCTAAATCGTGCTTACGATTTCCTATTTTGTTCCCTCAATTTGCTAAATTGCGCACACGATTTTTGGTTTTGTTCCTTGATTTGCTAAATCATGTTAATGATTTACTATTTCATTCCCTCGATTTATAAATGGTGTACACGATTTACTATTTTGTTCCCTTGATTTGCTAAATCTTGCGCAAGATTTACTATTTCGTTTCCTCGGTTTATAAATGGTGCGCACAATTTAGCAAATCAAGGAACTAAAAATTAAATCACAAAATAGTAAATCGAGGGAACAAAATAGTAAATTGTATGCACGATTTAGCAAATCAAGGAACGAAACTGTAAATCTTTCGCACGATTTATAAATCGAGGAAACGAAATAGTAAATCGTGCACACCATTTATAAACTGAGGAAACAAAATAGAAAATCTATTTTTGGTTTCGTTCCTTGATTTGCTAAATCGTGCTCACGATTTACTTTTTCATTCCCTCGATTTATAAATTGTGCGCACATTTTAGCATATCGTGAAATGAAACCGAAAATCATGCGCACGATTTACTCTTTTGTTCCCTCGATTTGCTAAATCATGTGCAAGATTTACTATTTCATTCCCTCGATTTATAAATCGTGCGCACATTTTAGCATATCGAGAAATGAAACCGAAAATCGTGCACACGATTTACTATTTTATTCCCTCGATTTGCTAAATCATGTGCAAGATTTACTATTTAATTTCCTCGATTTATAAAAGGTGTGCACGATTTAGCAAATTAAGCGAACAAATTAGTAAATCATGCACACAATTTAGCCTATTATTTTTTTCCTGCATGTCATTTGCGGGGCTCCGTATGCTGAAATATAAATTGACAAAAAAAAGTAATGGAATATTGCATAATTTATTCTAAATGATTTATCAGTGCACATCATTATTGTGTTAAATTCATGTTCCTGGTAATCTTGAATCAGAATATCTTCCTCTTGCAGCATCTCTTCTCTTCTCTGAAGAAGAGGGCGGGGCAACCTGTCACTCACATGAGATCCACCAATAGCAAACCACAACCGTCCAATCAATCCCCACAGACAAAATCAAGCCCCGCCCTACATTTGTTCTTGTTCCAGTAGCCGTTTCACTTAGATATACGGCACAATAGAGAAGAAAAGACAACACAACTTCTGTTTCTTGCTGACTTACAAATTCCTTTAAAGAAGAAATAAAGTTAACATAATTGGAGATTGACATCATGAGATTTATAACTTATCTCAGCAAATCTGAGCACACTTTGAGACATTGTTGAGATCTCTACTGAAACTCTAGAGGACACATGGGACAAAAAAAAAAAAAAAATCATATTGTTTTGGATTTTTTACAAGCTCTTATTGCTGTCTAGGGGAATCAACTGAGACTTTGAAGAGACGGAGGTGATTTTTCTTTCCTACGAGGTCCGAGTCCACATGGTTTCAGTGTTTAATTTATCAAATGAACATCAATAAAGCATGTAGCAGTAACTGCTGGCAATGAAATGTGTTTTGCTGGTAATGAACTCTTGTGGGACTCCGAGTCTGAGATTGATTGCATCTTTAAAACAGACACATGCTGACCAAGCTTTGTCACATTTGCTGATTGACAGCCTAGCATGTGGTGTGGTGTAATAAGTTAATTTTTTCTAACGAACAGCTTGCGATATACAGCACATTGGTAGCAAGCCAGAACCAGGGGCAAACGCTGCCAGATCGGGCTTCCTTTAGAGGCAAACATCCTGTGTAGTTTCCAGAAAACTAGCCAGTACTAAGACTGTGTAATTTTAGCACTATTTATAGGCCTATACTCTTAAAATTAAACGTTATTTATTGGCATTGATGGTTCCATGAAGAACCTCTAACATCAATGGAACCTTTCTAGGTACGTATAGTCTTTAGGTTTTTAAAATGTCTTTTGGGACCCAAAAATGGTTCTTTAATAGCATCAAAACCCCCTTATCGAATCTTTATTTTTAAGATTTTTAATTACGTTTTATTTTTATATTTTTAGTTTTACATTAAGTTTAGTTAAAGTTTTAGTATTTTTGTTGTTTTTGTCATTTTTATTTTTTGTTTTTGTCTATGTAGTTTTTATTAATTTGTATTTATTAGTCTTAGTTTATTTTGTTTAAACTAAAAAAATGCGAAATGCAACTAGTTTAAACTAAATTATATTATTAATATTATTTTTATTATTATAATTATTATTATTTTTCATTTTAGTTTACGTTTATTTTGCTTCAAGTAATGAAAATGTTGTTTTTGTTGTTGTTTTTTATGGTTTTATTGTTAGTCAATATTCTACAGGGTTGTTGAATGCTTGATTCTGATTGGTTGATGAACATTCTAATCTTTCAGGGAAATGCAAGGATAAAGTAGTTCCAGGCAGGTTGTCCATATCACTTCGCCAAATGATTTCAGTATTCCAAAGATCCTTACAGCAACAGCAAAAGAACCAAAAACCCAAAACAACACTGACAAAGCAAACAAATATAGTAAATTACAGGATAACACAACCAATTATTTCAATGTTTTTGCCACAAAACTACATTTTATTATATAGTCTGCTATTAATGGCTCAAGCCTAGCTCTGAAATGACGTTTTGGAATTAGCTACGGAGGCGTGGGATGAGATGTGCTGTGTTTTAAGCAAAAATTTCCTGACAGATGTCTTGAAATACAACATCTGAACATTGTCTTGATGTGTGGTAGCATAATAGTTGACTCCGGACCGCTGAATATTAGAAATTAACGCACACCTGAGGTGTAACGGCCGCCGCTGCATCACCACCTCGGGTGTGCATTAATTTCTAATAATCCAACGGACCGTCGTCAATTATTCCTTACATAATAATCCTGCATAGACACCAACTAAATATGGTGTCTGTATCCCAAAGGTAGCATACGTGCACCAGGTTTGCTCATTTGATTGGTTCATTCAGATTTGAGAGGACAGCCCTGTAAAGGTGTTGAACTGTCGAGACATCAGACACGTGTAAGTGAATCTCGATTTATCTATCTCTCTCCTCGTCCTGAAATAGAAGCGCATCTGTTGACATTCACGACACATGCATGGCATCCTGTTCGCCCCCGTGTTTTAATCACGGCCGTCGCCCGGCAACATAAACACTGTTATCATCCCGTCTGAAAAAGGAATCGAGAATCGCTCGACAGCTGCCGGTAGCGGTGAAGTAACACGACACGCATCTATCCCGGGCACACTCTTCTCCTGACAAGATAACCGGAGTTTACAGAATAGCTGCCATAACCAGTAAGAACAACGACACACAGTGAAGCGGAAGTCAACAATGAGCGGGAAATGTTTTGGAAAACTGAGCTGGCCTCACTTTTTAAACCATTTTAATACACTGGAATAGTCTTTTATACAGTTAACAATTTTATATGACATTTAAATTCAGTTTAATCCGATAATAGGCCTGCCTCGTTTCTCGAATTATTTATTTAGTATGTGGAGAGATAAACATACAAGAATGGCAAAATGTTGTCTATTTTTAAGTGTTTATTTATTAATGTGTGCCTTCTTTTATTTATGTATTTTGCTCTTACCTCATGCAGAGTTTCTGAGAAAACTAAATGTGATCCAGACATGTTGTCATGTCCATGTTAGAGTTAGTTTCATAAATTAGAGACCTCTGGGACAAACATTAGTTTCCAGCAGGATTTTTCTGCAGATCTATCCTGTCCTGTACATATATTAAACATGTTGGGTGGTAATGCATTTAGAAACCAAAAAGAGTGCATGTTTAAATAGTTAGCAATGCAATTTGCAAAGCAAACAAAAGTTAAACGCAAGTTAAATGCATTAGCCGCAACACAACAGAAATCCTCCAGACCACAAAGGGATCACACAAACCTGGAAAAACAAACAATAGATTATGCATTTGAGTGAAGTGAATATGTCTTAGATTTAAAGTCAACATGAAACTGAAGTTGCACTAGTCTCTTATTCCATATTGTGCCAAATATCCAAGCAGGGTTGCCAGGTTTTCAAAACAAAACCTGCCCAATCGCTACTCAAAACTAGCCCAATCACGTTTCATAGGGAGTCCCCTGCATAATAATCGTGTTCCGAGGGTAAAATCCGCATTTTTGACAGGGTTCACCTAGTAAAAGTAGCATTCAAAGTTGCTTCAACTCGTGGACATGAAAATCAACCACAGCAACAGTATTAAAGTAGCCCGATTTTGCGGGAAAACCACAAACTTGGCAACACTGTATCCAAACAAAGTGCTTCTGGAACAAGAACAAATGTAGGGCGGGGCTTGATTTTGTCTGTGGGGAATTGATTGGATGGTTGTGGTTTGCTATTGGTGGATCTCATGTGAGTGACAGGTTGCCCCGCCCTCTTCTTCAGAGAAGAGAAGAGATGCTGCAAGAGGAAGATATTCTGATTCAAGATTACCAGGAACAATAATAATGCGCACCGATAAATAATCTATAATAAATACTGCAATATTCCATTTGAAAAAATGTCCTGTTTTGATTTCATGGTGAATTTAAGTTCTAGTACTAAATACATTATGCAATTTCAATTTAGTGTCCCATTGAAAACACAATCTGTTGTCCAGTTCCATGAAGATCTATCCCTATATTTCTTTTGTTAGCTTAATTTTATTTTCCAACAAAATTACTGCAGAAAATATGAAAAAGTTCTCTCTCTCTCTCTCTCTCTCTGAGCTGAAGTTTCCATATCCACAACACACATTTTCTCTGACTGAGACATATTGTGATTTTTTTCCATTGCGTCAGAAATCTGGAGTGCATAGTTCCTGTTGGAGGAATGCAGTCTTTATCACGGCTATTAAACACTGTGTTTATTTCTCCAAGTAACAGGGCCGTACACACACATGCGAGCTCTCTGTGACTGGACCAGCACATATTCATCTTCTCTGAACAAATGTGGAGAGTCATGAGCGCTTTCTAAACATTCAAAAAACAGCTATAAAGTTGTCATTTGTTTGAAGCATATTTACATTTGGGAATGCTTCTCAAAATGACCAAATAAATAAATGAGATTTTCCCTGTGACAGGAAGCAGAGGCATATTTGTGTCCCAGCATGAATGATTGTGTACAGAGCCCCGTTCAGCATGTTAATGTAGGGCAGTGGGTGTGAAACACATGCCTCTATGTGTTTACAAGTCCTAAAATATACTCAACACAACTATGTGAACGCTAACTATATAGTTGTGTGAGATTTTATGTTTGAGCATGCGACATTGCACTGTAAAGGTCGTGATATGACGTCACGGTGGCGTCTTTAAAAAAACAAACATTCAATGTATAACAAATATTGATTAAAAAAAAAATGCATACTCTCCAATATCCTGCAACACTGCAAACCTGCAGCCTAAAGTCACGAATCTTAGAGTTCACCAAACTTGAACTTTGAAATGCAGCAAAATGTGCATGAGCTTGCATTGCTGGTCTCCTGCTTTCACATGCAGTGTGCCACAAGGGGTGCTGTAGTGCACATTACTCACAAACTCTCTTCTCCTACAGTCTTTCAGGTCAACTATACTGTCATGGTGGAGCAACAGTTTGGAGAGAATATTAATGAGCAAGTTAGTCAAAATTAGTTGGCATGTTTATATGTAATATAAGTCCCTGGCGTTTCCAGAATGTGTCTGTGAAGTTTCAGCTCAAAGATAATTTATTATAGCTTGTCAAATTTGCCCCTATTTGGGTGTGAGCAAAAACACGCCGTTTTTGTGTGTGTCCCTTTAAATGCGTGTGTTCCGTTTCCAGAAGAGGGCGGAGCTTTAACAGCTCAACAACAACAAAGCTGGAGAATATCACGCAGCCAAAATGAGGAAAGTGTTCAGCCTTACATTGTTCAAACCGGAGTCGACACTGATGGAGAGACTCAGGAAGAAGTTACAACTTTTAGACGTTTCTGAATGGTTAGTGGATAAATTGATGTAGTTGCTGTGGAGTTGATTCAACTCATCCACTAGCATTTGCCGTCATGTTCATCTTTTGTGCAAATCCAGCATTGAATTGACCCTCGTTTGTGAAGCAGTCTGGTATAAAATGACGGCATTTACAAAAACAACTCTTCCTCTTCTCTAAAGCAGCCCAACATGGCCCCGCCCCCTTTGTTGTGTGTTCTCAGGGGCAGGGTTTATGCAAATTTTAGGGTTACTAAAACCAGGAAGAAGCTTGTTGTAGTCCCTACCAGCCGTTTGTTGTAGTCCTTAATTTCTGTAAAAGAAAATATCTCCCTTTGCATTGAACTTTGAGCGTCGTAACTTTGCAGATGTTGTTTATGCTCAAACAGCAACATTACACACTAACTAAAGTTAAAAAAGTGAAATCATAATCAAGGACCCCTTTAAAAGCAAGCAGCTTTGCACTATTAAACATGGAAAACACCATCAGTGTCTCTTTTAATTGAATTACAGCTTCAGTTTCACAGCTCTTCATGTTTTTACTCATGTCTGACCTCGACGGACTGAACAGAAGAAATGAACCAGAGAAGATTTACACCTCAAAGAAGGCGGAGCCTCAGAGACACACCCACCTACTTTATCATCACCACAGACCAATAGTAGTTTGAAGCTGTTAACCAGCTAGAACGAACTCTTCCGCAAAGTTAGCTTTGGCAAGCTGTTTCGAACTCCCAAAACAAACTCGTTTCGGCCTGAGTTTGTTCTAAATGACGTCACACCAGTTCATTCTTCAAAATATATCTGAGCCTTAAGTGTCTGTCTTTAATTGCCACTGCTATCCAACAACACAACATGAGCACATCCTTCAGCAAGCACTGACAGAGCCCAACATAAAAATTCCCCGTGCTTCCAGTGACCTAACAGGTCAGACTCTCTAAATGTCTTCCAAGTCAGTGACCCTGCAGATTTGGGCAGCTCCTCACCGCTGCAGCTGTTGGGGGGTTTATTAGTGGGTCAAGAGGGTGTACATTTCCAACGACGACCCTCTTCTCTGGGATACTACATCACAGCTGAGGCATGCCAGGACAGAGGCGAGAGCCACGTCACGGCTGGAATTACATATTGATTGCATGTTTGCCAGAGTCTTAACAACCAGCTCTGTCAACACCGGCACTGGATGCTTGCGCGATTTACCTGCTCTGGTAATTTAGACGCAGAAGACGTGTAGAAACCGATGCGGCATTGCCGTGTGCTGATATCATGCAAAGATCGGGAGACGCTACTGAGTGTCATGGCCTTATGGGGAAAGAGAGAGATGAGGGCCTACTTGCATGAATGTGTTAAACACACTTGCATGGACACACGATTTTCTGACTTATGAAAATTGCATGCACTGTATTGGGAATTATGACGCTCGGCAGATGTTCTGTTCTAAATCCGTGTAATATTTTAGAAGACTAAAATAAAGCCCCTCATCAGACCTGGTGGGTGGCATAAAGTCTGTGTCTTTGGCAAACGCATGCAAAGATGTACCGAGGTTAGCTCACTGTGCAAGAATGTGTGATTTATTTCCCTTCCACCCTTTTCTTCCCACATCTCCAGCCTACATCAGAGGAATCATCCTACCTGAAGGCTAAACGGGTATATTTGCTGTGCAATGAACTAATAGATCTGCATGTGTTTGATCACAGCTCTCTTTTGGAAAAGCATACTTCTCTGACTATTGTGCATACTGGACAGTAATATGTGAACTATGCACTGTATCTAAATTTTATGTGACATATTTACTGTATTTGCCATGAGTAGTATATGACAGAGCACACCATGTGTAATGCATTGCATTCAATAATGATTCTGGTATATGACAAATATTAAACTTAAGTGTTATTAATAATTATATAATACAATTCTGACCAATACTGTTACGGTCGATAAATAAATATATACCCTAATACTTCAAATTAACTTCATTGTATTAAATGGCGCTTTTCCACTGCACGGTGCGGCTCGATTCCAAGCGAGTCGTACCGACACTAAAATGTGACGTGCAAACACTGCAGATCACTGGCCCTGTTTCCACATGGTATTAAGATACGTTAATGGATCATATGAACACGCCCGGAGATGACGGAAAACATACGGAGAGCATCGGCCTTCGTTTCAGCTCTGACAGCGGCAAGCCCAGCCGAACACTGTGAAAAAATCAGGAATGGTGAGAGAACATTGTGTTTGGTACATTTTTTTGTCTTCAAACCAAACTTGGGTCTTCAGCTGACAAAGTTTAAATCCCATCTAGCTAGTGTGCTTCCCATAATGCTTACACGTTAGGTCAGTAGGCAGACAGTAGACGGTCTTTATTGAAACACATTGAAGCACATGAGCTTTTTGCGCTATGAAAGCAATCCGGTTGAATGCGTTTTTTAACTACCTCTGGAAGTTTTTGAAAGCTCAAAATGTTTTACACCTGCATTTGGGATCATTTACTTTGAACAAAATGCAGAATCGTCACTACAGCATCATTGGATTTGCGACACGAGACACCAAACCAAACGGCAGTAGAGGCGGTGTGGTGAGAAATCGACTTTTAGTATTTTTAGCACCTTATTCCTAGAAAATCATGTTATGATTTATATAGTTTAAAATGTGTTATAATGACCATTAATGTCTTTTAAATTACATGTTTGATATACTATATATATATCTTTTTCCAGTTTGTTTTATTATGCAATACATAGGAATCAATTTTATATTTCAAGCATGTTGTTTGTGCACTTAATGTAATAAAAATCATGTATTCCAATGTATTGCACTTGATTTCTCATGACAGCGGTGCAACTATAACTGTAAGTCTATAATCCCACACACATGCAGTGGAAAATCAAACTGAGTTTTGCCACGCAGTGGAAAAGCGCCAAAAGTGAATTTAGGCATCACAACATTATAATGTATTGTATTGAAATGGATATTCATTTTGAGATTTGATAAAGGTTACATTGCTCATAAAGTAAAGATGGCAGCATAAAGGTCACTTGCTTCATAAATGCATCTGCATAACTCTCTCCTGGTATATTAGATTTCTTTGTTTGAAGCATTTATTTCTGCTTATGCGTTCTGTTTCACATTCTACTAAAAAAAAAAGAAGGTACAGTGAGGTATTGAGTAAGCTAGTTTTCCATTCCGAACACAGCCAGATACTCCAAAAGAACATGTCAGGTTCTCTAGTACTTCAGCAGTTGCTAGGGAGATTGTGTGATGTTAGTCTACTGCCATCTAGTGCTTGTTATTGGTTCTACATTCAGTTTTGCAAAGAAAAAACAATTCACGTGACAATTTTTTATTATTGTCCTCTGTTGCTGGGCAGCATGTATTGAGTGTGTGTGCGCGTGTGTGAATTAGCACCTGTGTTCCCTCAAGTCTACACAGCACACATTCAGGCAATTATCATATTTCTCATTTTTAGAAGTGTGGATCAGTTTATAATTGCATGTGTGTGTCTGTAGGGGCTATGTTAAGATCCCTGGCAGTCTTCCAGCATTCAGTGTCATTGTTCCTGCATTAAAGATGTAGTATTCTCCCTCAACACCGAAACACTGTACAGAAATAGCTACCTTACTCACACACCTATTTACAGCACTGCAGTCATACACACACAGCTTTGGACAAACAGAAACGTGCAGGCTGGTCAGCGAAAAGCCCCTCAATTAAAATTGGTACATGAACCCGTTGGGTCCTAATTCGCTTTCTCGAGTTTCTCTGATCTGGCAACCTGCGCAACCTTGAAAAATGTCACTGCACCATTGAAGCCAGCCAATAGGGAGATGGTGGACGGAGAAAGGCAAAGTTGAAACTGCATCTTGGTATATAACAAACAAACAACACTTAAAGGGACAGTTCAACCAATTAAAATTCTGTCATCATTTACTTGCTCCTGCATGTGAAACTCAAAAGAACGTTGGACTCCATTGACATTAATTGTATAAAAAAAAAATAAAAAAAATTCTGCAAATTAAATATCTTGAGGGTGAGTAAATTTTCATTCTTCGATGAACTGTCCATTTAATTTGTTTGCAAATGCCTTAAGCTGCGGTCCAATTTACTGTTGTTTGGCGAATTTTTAAGGGGCGAAATCCGGTCCACACAGTCGGGAATTTTACATGCGGGCCAAATATTTCACAACGGGTTCATTCGCTGCACCTTTATTCTGCAGATTAATCGAAGGTTTTAGCACTTTATGTACGTTTACATATGCATCTGAACACATAATGGATTCTATCTATCCCATCATGATGTCAGTATGGATGATTAACGGCAAAGTTCCTTTTTTTGTCTGCATAATTTTGCCGAAATGTCGCTAATGTGACTTAATTTTTATGCTCCAGTTCAATTAAAGTTTTAGGACTTTATATATGTTTACATCTTTTATAGAGAAACGTACGGTGGCCCAGTAGTGCACAACACAACGAAATTAAAAAAGCAAACAAGTTCACAACGCAACGAAATCAAGCCACAACACAACGGAAATGCTCCCGACCACTAGGGGGCTCTCAGAGCTCGGTAATATTACTATTCCTTGCCACTGTTCTATAAAGTCGACAGTTTTACAAAGATATCAATACCATGATTAGTTTGAAGTATGTAAGCATTGTATATCGACATGAAATATTAATTAAAAATCAACTACATTCACAATAGCTTCATATTCATACTTGTGAATGATTTGACGTGATACTACGGCGCATGATAAAGGGAACATCCACCGATTCCACCAAGTGGTTAAAACGTATAATTTGTATTCATTAAAATTACTTTTACCATTTAAAAACAGACATGTTCAAATTCCAAAAGTTCTTAGTTCCTGTTGGTAAGACTGACAAGCTTTGGAATTTGAATATGTATGTTTTTAAATGTTAAAAGTAATTTTAATGAATACAAATTATATGTTTTAACCACTTGGTGGGATTGGCAGACGTTCCCTTCATCATGCGCCGTGGTAGCACGTCAAATCATTCACAAGTAAATATGAAGCTTTTTTGCACGTAGGTGATATTGAATTAATATTTCATGTCGATATACGGTGGTTACATACTGTTTAAACTAATCGTGGTATTGATATTACTGCCGACTCTATAGAACAGTGGCAAGGAAAACTAACTTTACCGAGCTCTGAGAGCCCCCTAGTGGTCGGGAGCATTTCTGTTGTGTTGTGGCTTGATTTCGTTGCGTTGTGAACTTGTTTGCTTTTTTAATTTCGTTGAGTTGTGCACTACTTGGCCACCGTAGTAACGGCCACATAATATATTAAATCTATGCTATCATGTTTTCAGTAGCCTAATGATTGACGATGGAACTTTTTTGCATGCTTAACTTCGCCGAAATTGCGCTAATATTACTGCATTTTTATGCTACAGTTTAATTAATGTTTTAGCACTTTATATATGTTGACGTATGCATCTCTCATAGAGAAATGGACACATATTCATTCTATAATAGTATTGATGATTAATGGCTAATGATTGAAAATTTAGTTTTTTTCGTCAGTGAAACTTCGCTGAAATTTCGCTAATGTGGTCCCACCTTTATTCTGTAGTTTAATCAAAGATTTTAGCACTTAATGTATGTTTACATTTGCATCTGTCATAGATAAATGGACACATATTCATTCTATCCCAGTATTGATGATTAATGGCCAATGATTGGAAATGGACTATTTGGTTGCGAAACTTTGCTAAAATTTTGTTAATGTGACCGCACCTTTATTCTGCAGTTTAACAAAGGTTTTAGCACTGTAGGCCTACGTATGTTTACATATGCATCTGAACACAAAATGGATTCTATCCCATCATGATGTCAGTATGGATGATTAACGGCAACGAACCTTTTTTTTGTCTGCAAAATTTTGCCGAAATGTTGCTAATGTGGCATTTTTATGCTGCAATTAAACTAAGGTTTTAGCACTTTACATATCTTTACATCTGTCATAGAGAAATGGTCACATATTAAATATATTCCGTCATGATTTCATTAGCCTAAATGGATGATTAACAGCCAATGATTGACAATGGAACCATTTTTGCATGCTAAAATATCGCTAATGTGACTGCAGTTTTTATGCTGGAGTTTAACAAATGTTTTAGCACTTTACATATGAGAAATGGACACATATTCATTCTATCCCAGTATTGATGATTAATGGCTAATGATTCTAATTATGCTAATTTTTCGTCAATGAAACTCATGCGAAATTTCGCTAATGTGACCGCACAGTTTAACCAAGGTTTCAGCACTTTACATATCTTTATGTATGCGTCTGAAAACATAATGGATTTGATCTATCAAGTAATATGTCAGTGTGAATAATTAGCGGCTATAATATCCTAATTGACCTTTTTTTGTCCAATTTCATTATTGTGATGCACCTTCGTGCAGCAGATTAACTGTTTTAGCATTATGCGTCTTAGAGAAACGGGTGGATTTAATCAATCTGCTTTCAGTAGGTTATGGATTATTAATGGCTAATGATTGATGCATGATGTCAGTCGCGATTAACGCCGATTGATGATTCAAGGACAAACTGTTCTTTTGTTAAACCGAGTGTGATGTGCTAGCAGTGAGTCAACATGGACTTCCCATGGACTTCCCAGTGACAGGACACAGATCATGTGCGTGATAATGTGCCATTACATAAGCAATGATGATGCCTATAGTAAGCAGAGAAGTCGGTCGAAAGAAACTACAGCTCCTTTGTTGATTCCAAAACACACACACACACACACACACACACAAACCGCGCGCGCTGTTGTCCGGCAGGCGTAGGAGCTCTTCCCTCTGCGCGCGGCGCTGGCCCCATCGGTGGCCGCATAGTTGTCTGATGAGTCAGGAATGTGGTTGCATGCCTTACACATGAGCTATTACTGAACACAGGCCTCAGTAGAGCACAGCCAGTGCGCTCATTCAGAGACAGGGAGGGAGGGAGGGAGCGAGAGAGAGAGAGGGAGGAGGCGCAACATTAGAGAGGCAGGAGCGCTCGGAGCCAAAGTCAGAAGTGAAAAGGCGCACGAGAGGAAAGAGTGCGGCTGCGGTAGCAGCTGAAACACAAAGGCCTTTTCATCCCCTTCTCTGCATCTGATATTAGCGCTCATCTGAGCTGCGGGTGGATTGTGTAGATTTTCTGCAGGCTTGCCTGGATGCCCGTTGACTTGGTGATCCCTCCTCCGCTGTGGACAGACATGCACGAGAGCGAGATGAGGCTGAAGATGCGCGTCAGGCGCATCAAGGAAGGGCGAGATCTGAGAGGTGAGTTGGAAAGAGAGTCACTTGGAGAGTGTGTACTTGTGGGATTTAAATACAGTAAGCTTTTGCATGCACCTTTTGGTTATTTGTGATTCACCTGCCCTTAATTTGTACTTTGCCCCTCTGTTAGTGTAGTTATGAGAGTGCATCATGTGGTTTTTAGTAAGTGTGCATATGTGTATGTGCAAGTGTGTCTCCCAGTCGCTTCGTGTTATTGCATCTCAGTGACCTCCTTCTGATGTTTGGACATCAATGACAAATGGCTTCAGGGGGTGTGTGGGAGATCAGTCGATTTTTAGTTACCTGCCTTCAAGAGTTTCTATATTTGACTTGATTTAAATACAATGGCCATTCATTGTGAGCAAACCGAAAGTGAATGCAAACAGGAATTAATATCCTCAGAATATCTATCTATCTATCTATCTATCTATCTATCTATCTATCTATCTATCTATCTATCTATCTATCTATCTATCTATATATATATATATATATATATATATATTGAAATATATATAATAACAATAATTATATTAATACATAATTATATTGATATTCATTATTAATTATAAATACATTATATATGGCAAAATAAAAATATTATTACATATTTATTAATTCTGTAATAATTATAACAATTAAAATCAAATAATTATTCACTATAAATTATTAGAATATTAAATTAAATATTTAAATATAAAGAAAACCATAAAACATGATTTGAGTATTTTTAGTACTTTACATAACTATTTTGTTTGTATATATATATATATATATATATATATATATATATATATATATATCTATATATATATACAAGAGGAGACAGAAACTTTGTCCTTTTTTAAGGTCTCTTCCTCTGATATTTCATGCATCTTAATGGTGGCTAGTATTTGAACATTTTTAATAAAAAAAAAAAAAGAAAAAAAGAAAATTGTGGGTGTTACATATGTGTTATTTGATGAACTCTCATCTATTTTAATGCAACACCTCTCATGTTTCATAATTAGAGTTTGCCAATACAAAAGTTCAGGTGAAGATTTGCAAAACTATTTCAGCAGATTGTAATTGCCTTTAATCTATCATGCGCTGACATCAACAGCAGAAGTATGGAAACCTGACGACTGTGAGATTTGAAATATGACATTGTGCCATACCATCAATCTGAATGTGTCTGAACTTGCTGGAGTATCATGTCCCCCTGAACAAATTTAGCATGCTTTTTCTAAGCTCCTGCTAAGCAAGGCCCTAAATACTACATATCTGTATTTAGCCCTCACACATTCACACTCACACACATTCTGGCAGATAATGCACGTGTGATTTCATTTCAAACTGCTTTGGTTTGAATATACCTTTTGTTTTGTTTTTTTATAAAAAAATAATAAAATCTGCACAAAAAGGAAGAAATCAATCATCCCAGTATATACTCTGCAAGTGAAGGGTTTGTACTGGCGTGTTTTACTCAACCATTGAGTTTTCCAGCCTGTTAGTGTAACTCCTGCTTACCATGTGAGGATATTTTGGGAGGCTGATATCATTGAGATCTCCAGAGGGGGGGGTCTGTGCTGCTTTTTCCTAAATCCAAATTCAGAAGCTGTAATATTTGTGGACACAGAGCTGACTTGAGCTGAATAATGACAGTATTGTTCCTGTAGAGCAGCTTCACTCCTGAATTTATTTCAGAATTGATGATTTCTGCAATGCTTGACACTGTTATTTCCCAGCTTTGACAGAATCTGCATTATACACTAAAAACAACCCAAATAGGGTTGAAAATGGACAAACCCAGCAATTGGGTTGTTTTAACCCAGCGGTTGGGTTAAATGTTTGCCCAACATGCTGGGTAGTTTTATTTAACCAAACTATTGTTTAAAAGTATGTTGGAAATTAACATTTATTAATATGTTTAATGAATAAGAATTAAGCAATAACATTTATTGAATTGCTTATTAATAAATGTTCACTTTTTGATTATAATTGTTGCCTCTAGTAATTATGTGTCAGATTTGTAATTTCCAACCTATTTAGGGTTAATTTTAAGTCAGCCATATAGTCATTTGTATTGTAATATTTGAATTAAAAAAATTGGCCAGCACATTGGTCAAACATTTAACCCAACTGCTGGGTTAAAATGACCCAATCGATGGTTTTGTCCATTTTCAACCCAACTTGGGTTGTTTTTAACCCAGCATTTTTTAGAGTGTATAAATGTGACTTGACTTGACTATTTCAAACCAGATGTTCAGGAAAACCAAAACAAGTTTTTGTGGATGTCGCCGAAAGATTGAAATTGTATTTTCATGTAACACGTAGTCCAGTAATCTTCAATTACAACTTTTACATTTTTTTTTACAGTGTAATGTAATTACAGCCAAATGTTTCCTATGCAAACACTTTTTGCACTTTACGCAAAACAAAATGTATAATTTGTTAATCCTACACTAAAATCAATAATGAAGTCATTTTTATCTCAGCGAGCCGCATGTCATGCAACCCTTGAGCGGATTTGCTCCGCCCGTCTGTCCGACAGCCTCAGGACACACTGACATCATGCATATGGAATGTTAGCCGTCAGGACAGCCAACCAGGTCTGCACTAATTCAATTTATGTCTATTTTTCATGGGGTTTTTTCTGCATGGGCTGTGAGACTGGAAACTGGCTTTCCTTTTGGGCTGTGATGTCAGAAAGCAGGCCAATCAGTCCTTGGATGTTAAAACCTCATGTCAGAGCATGTTTGCCTCGTCTGGTGCCGGTGCACCGGGTGCTAGTCAAAACTTCTGGGGTGCATGTGTGTGCGAGAAGAGACGGCCACCCGCGTGTTGAGCAATGATGTCATCCTGCTTGGCGGTTGCTTTTAATAGCTGGAAACAGGCAGGCCTTGAGCTCGGCCTTAAAGGAACAGGCGCCCTGCTTTTAAACAAAGCACTTACTTTGCTGATTTCAAGAATATTCAGCTTGCTTTTTTATGTAATCAAAAGTAACTTTCGCCCTGAGTGGGTATTTTAAAACAACTTCCTGGTAGCTTGTTAAACTCTTAGCATGAAGTCAATGGCCTGAGTTTACACTGGTGTAATATGAGTAACACTGGCACTTTTTTTCCGTGACAAGAGCGGGTCATGATGTCATTTGTGACTCATGTGAAAAGGTCTTTTAAACAGGTCTGTTTGGTTTGACTCACACAGCATATCTAATGGCCTTGCTGAATGATGTCATGTGAACATTACGTTGAAAAGTCCAGAACTCTTTATCTGCTGTGAATGAGAGAGTGAACTGGGTTAGTGAATGTATGTGTTGGATGGATGAATGGATATATGGAAGGATGGATGGATGGATGGATAAACAAATGAGAGATTTGCCTTTGTGTCAACCTTCACATGCACCAGACTCTTACTTCATGCCTATGAGCTCATCTGCTTTTTATCCTTCATATTTAAACATGTCACTGCTTTTCTCTCTTTCTCTTCCTGTTTCATAATACAGTCATTCTCCCATCTTGATTTGCATGAGCCTGTATGTCTCAGACAAATGATCCAGGCAAACTCAAACACTAATTCAAAGTGATGTCATTGCCCTGTCTGCTGGCTTTTCTCAGAGCCTGGGGTAAAATGTCCAAGATTAGACAAGTGAGTATTTACGAGAATAGGCATTTACAGCTAAACAGGCTGCAGTTTCTTTTTCTGTCTTTGTTCATTTGAATAACTACACAATCACATTGTGTATTTGAGGTCATCGGTGGCTAAAGCAAATAAAAAAAGGCTTCATTAGAAACCCCAAATAAATACTGAGGTCATTGCATTGGTGTGAATGTGTGTTATGTACATATGAGTTGTGTGCAACTGTTTTTTATTGAGTGGACCTGTTTGTCAAGCTGCTTTGGAATGATATTTATTATGTGGAATATACTAAAATGTTTATCCTATATTATAATACTGGTTAGAAAAAAAGTTGCTGGTAACTAAATACAAATTGATTATTTTCTAGATGACATTTGTTTATTAATTGTAGCACAATGACATATAACATCCGAAAGTGTATAATATTGGGGGTCCTTGGCATTAAAGCGTGCTCTAAGGTTTAGAAACTGGAATTATTTCACAATTAAAGCGTGTGTGTGTGTGTGTTTGTGTGTGTATGTGCTTCCTCTTAGTACTGGTTGGGTGTCAGTGATCCTGTGGCCTGCCTCATTCCCACTATGTGCTGCTGGGAGAGGAGATGAGGTCATACAGGAAGCAGGAGACCGGAGAACCAGACACTGACACCCTATCTGCCTTGTAAAGTGGCATGGCTCGGCTTTCACCACTCCATTGGTTTTCTCATTTCCTTTTCAAAGAGGGGGTTCGCTGCTCTTGCAGTCCAGCAGTAGCGTAGACCGATATTTGTTGGTTACAAAATGGTTTGCTTAAGTGAAAAAGTAAACATTGGTTCAGAGAGTGTAAAAATCTACCGTGGTATTCCTCTTCCTGGTGGAGGGTCATCTACTGTACACTGAGTGTGCTGGATATGCTTGTGCGGCTTAAGCAGAATTTAAATGGCAGGATGTTTCTGCTTTGGCGGAAAGGCTTTTTGGCCCCTGTGGAGTTTATGTTTGGGGTTCATGTGTAATTCGGTCAGTTAGGATGTTTGGAAACCCCCTTCATTGTACTATTATTCCATTCTTACTGTAAGTGATTGAGTTTGCTGCAAACTGTGTGTGTGTGTGTGTGTGTGTGTGTGTGAGAACAATGGGTCTCATTGACTAACCATTCAAATTCACAAACAAATCATGATTCATCAATAGCTTTTGTTCTAAATTTTATTCTAAATTTATGAAAAAATGTAGGAAGAACTGAAACCACACGCACACAAAAATCGCATAGCCTCTGCATAAAGATGCATATGTCCAGCAAGCTAATCAGAGGTTTGTAATCTAGGTCTGTATTAAATTTGTTTATCGTGTTTGAACTTGTTTTGAGTTTTGTTTTGAGAATGGCAAACTTGGTATTGCACAAGGATCTTGCTGTGCGTCCTAGAGAGCGTCACGTTTGCTGAGAGCAACGGAAGGACAGGGTTTGCGGAAAGCCCTTATATAGACATGGTTTGGGCGTGTTTTCTGCAAATTTCTAACCTTGCTCATTTAGAATACTCCAAATTCATTCAATCCACACAATTATTAGTGAATGATGGGTTTAAAACAGCCCAAATTGGGTTGAAATGGTTATTTCACCTTTTGATTATTATTGTTGCCTCCAAAAAATTATGTGTCTGATTTTTAATTTCCAAACTATTTTAGGTTCATTTTAAGCCAGACATATAGTAATTAACAATTTAAACAATAGTTGGGTTAAATAAAACTGCCCAGCACATTGGCCAAACATTTAACCCAGCCGCTGGGTTAAAACAACCCATTTGCTGCGTTTGTCCATTTTCAACCCAACTTGGGTTGCTTTTAACCCAGTATTATTTAGACTGTACATGCAAGGGGAATAATACTTTTTTTTTTTTTTTTTTTTTGGTTTCTGCAATGTTGGTTTGCCCTAAATTTGTTTGCATACATGCGGTGCTGAATCAAATGCGATTATATTTCTCTTTTTCTCTGTACCCTTTCAGGTGGCTTTGCAGCTTTCTCTTCCTGTTTTCCTGACCTGTGTGAGAGTAAACCAGCCACTATTCTACCACTCAGCCTGTCCCAACCCTGCTTACCTGTGGCCAACATCGGTCCGACCCGCATCCTGCCCCACCTGTACTTGGGCTCTCAAAGAGACGTCCTCAATAAGGTTGGTAGAACTAAAAAAAATGATTATTTCTGGGGTTTTCAGAAGGGGAAGTCTGCATAGTTGGGTAAACTACTAGAGTGGTGAACAGAAAAAGCAACAAATAAAATTTTTGCTTTCCCATTTGCCCCAATAGCGAAAGGGAAAACCCATGATGTGTTTTTATGACTTTACAAAAGAGGGGGAAAAGTTACAAGAGATTGATTAAGTAGATCAGAAGAGAGGAAAATTTACAGTCAGGAAATGTTTTCATTGTGTGACACAAACTAATTCCTGTTGTGAAGACATAACAAATTCATGAGGCTTCATCAGATAGCCAGGAATAGTTTTCTTTTACCTGGAGGGTGTTTGCACATACCTTGAAATGAGGGAATTGTAGCGTTTCTCATCACTTACTTAGATAACAGGCAACTGAATGCATTCCGGAAAAAAAACTTTCATTGATGTTGGGTTGACTTAAATGTTAGCCCTGTCAAGTTGAAATGAAACTCACCACCAAAACATTTTCTCTTGGCATTTTATCTTTCTACATATTTCTCATTTACAAAAGCTTTAGCATGCATGACAAACAGACTCAGATACAGCTGGAATCTGCTCGAGGAAGATGTCGGAAACTGAATTCTTCGGAATTAGTTTGTCGGCACAAATTTATGCAAAACGTCCATCTCTTAACAGGAACTGATGACTCAGAATGGAATCACATATGTCTTGAACGCCAGCAACACTTGTCCCAAACCTGACTTCATCAGCGACAACCACTTCATGCGCATTCCCGTCAATGACAGCTACTGTGAGAAGCTGCTTCCTTGGTTGGACAAAACCAATGAGTTCATTGGTAAGAATATCAGACTCTGTGGTTTGCTGAATGGGTATTCTAGAAGGCAAGTTAGGAGTTAGCACCTCAAAGGTTTGAGGTTTGGTTAACACAAGCCATCTGTGCATCAGCATTTGAGGGAGGTATGAGTGATGTCAGCATTTGAGGTGGGCGAATGAGATTACCTCATGCTTTGTTTGCAGTTTAACAGTGGAACTGCTTTTGACCAGTTTGCTGTTTCTGTCTATCCACAGACAAAGCCAAGGTGTCAAACTGCAGAGTCATCGTCCATTGCTTGGCTGGCATATCCCGCTCTGCAACCATTGCCATTGCCTACATCATGAAAACAATGGGCCTGTCTTCAGATGATGCCTACAGGTAACTGCAGCTCTTTGGATGTTCAGATACTCTATGGACTGCCAAAAAGACCAGCATAGTTCAAGACCCAAGGTTGTTCCTGGTCTAGCTGGTGGAACTGGTATTGTTTACTAACCAAAAAAGCAGGTTGAGTAGCCTGTGAAGAACACCAGCATCCCATGATGGGAACCAACATCCAAACCCTTAGATTTTCAATTGGAATATGGCATGTTGTGTTTGGATCATGGTCCCCATTAGGAGATGCTGGAATTCTTATCTGGCTTAATCAGCAAGCCTTCATTGGTCAGCCATGCTGGTCCACCAGCTACACCAAGACCAGACCAGCAATCGAATTAATGTTTCTAGTAGGGCTGTTAAAATTCTTAATCTAATCGCAAATTAATCACACATCAAATTTGGCTGAGAAAAAGTCATTATTGTGTTAAATGAGAAAAGCATCAAATAGACGTCACAAAAAGTAGATTTAGAAAGAAATATTAGGCTTCAACATGAGCTATGAGGGTAAATAAATGATGACAAAATTTTGGGATGAACTATACCTTTAATGTTTGTTTTTTTTATTAATATGGAATATGATTTATATATATATATATATATATATATATATATATATATATATATATATATATATATATATATATATGAAATTATACTCTAAATAAGAAACTAAAACTGCCAGTAGGTGGTGGTAAATGTCTAAATGAGTAAGTCATTGAGTCATTTATTTATTCGATTCGTTCAAATGTCTGATTTACTCAGGAATGAAGTAAATGGCTCTCTTTATGAATGGGCCATTGAATCATTGATTCACCTCATTGATTCGTTCAAAACACAAATTTATTGACAAAATTGACAATATTACATCTACATCATTAAACATCATTAAATCAACAGCCCTAGTTTGCAGACTTGAGTCTTATAAGAATGGGAAACCAGTTGTGTTCGGGCATTAAATAAATTTTTTCATATATGACATTCCTGTAGGTTTGTGAAGGACCGTCGCCCATCAATATCTCCAAATTTCAACTTCTTGGGTCAGCTGCTGGAGTTCGAGAGAGGCTTGCAGACGAAGAAGAGTCTACCTTGCAACCCCATAAGGTTAGCAGGGAAAGCAACAGAAGAGGTGGCAGAGGTCCGAAAGATGGAGAGCGATCACTGTGACCAGAGGACTCCACACACTACAGAGATCACCGTAAAGCCTCCATCGCCTACCTCATTGCAGAAAGACCTAAGCTCCCTTCACCTGTCCACCGAACGAATCCTTCAAAACAAACGGCTCAAGTGCTCCTTCTCCCTTGACATCAAGTCTGTCTACTCCTCGAGGCAAAACCAGCAATCTTCTCCAAACTTCTCAACGTCAGACTCTGAAAACATACCCAAACTCTGCAGACTTGACAGCCTAAAAACCACTCAGTACCCTTCGACGGAGTCACAGTGTACTGCTGTGACTAACAAGTCCAGAACGAGGTGGGAAAACGGTGGCTTGGAGAGGTTATCCGCCACCACTCTTTCCCTCAATCTGAAGCAGGGTAACTGCGGGCCAAGACCCCAGGATCCCATTTGCGAGACCAACTTGAAGGCGCCTTCTTTCCTCAGCTTGCCGCTGGGTACATCTGCTACTTGGACCACGCATAGAGGCTCGAATCAAGCCACCACCCCTATCACACCCACGGGTGACTGCCCTTGGTTCTTAGGCGCTAATTTGGCACCATCTGGAACTGCTACTGGGAGCTCCGTGCACTTTGGCAGCGGTCCTGCCTACACGGCTTACAGTTGCAGTGGCCAAGCTGGCACCTCCAAGCCCAGCGTACACCGAAGGGACGAGACACAGGAGCCGCGGGACTTTCAGAACAGCTGGCTCGAGGAGGGGAAAACGGTAGTTTGCAGCGTATCACAAGTGGACACTAAGTACAAGCGCCGCAGCTGCCAGATGGAGTTTGAAGAGGGTATTAACACAACACAAAGCAGCGAGGAATTTGGGAAGCTGGGCAAGCAATCCAGTTTCTCTGGTAGCATGGAGGTCATCGAGGTATCATGACAAAGATGACAATCTAACACGAAGGCGATAACTCTGTTGTTAAAGAGCTTTGCATATAAGAGGGACTCATATCTGCCCCCTTTTTCAAGCTAAGATTGGAAGGGGGGAGTTGAGGAAATGTATTGGGTATGAAAGGATACGCATTGGTTTTGCAACAAGCCAAGTTTCTGGTATGATACCAGTGTTTTTAGAGGAGCTTATAGACTGCATTATATGCACTCACACCAAAGAACTCACGGAGTGACCCTTTTCTGGCATGTCACCCTAAGGTACACTCAAAATGAAGGAGAACGGATGGAGGATATCCTTCTAGCATGACCATACAAAGATACTAAACATGAAAGAATGAAAAGAGTGTGTGTGTGTGTGTGTGTTTATGCTGGTTTTGATGCAAATTAGGGCAGCCGCACTTAACGGTGACTGTGGGAACTGAATGTATGCCCAACTTTGAGAAGATGCTGTGCGACATTTATTTTTTGTCATTGCCCAATTTTCTATTTAGCTATAAATTGAGTAAAGAAGGGCAGATGCATTCAATAATGTCACTATTCAGTATTATACATTTTATCCACAATGTAATAAAAGAGTGAAAATATGAAGTGTATGTTTAAACTGAGATACTCTCAGACCTACTACTGTGCACTGAGCATGCTCAGAATGGCTGGCTACCTACAAACAGACAAGCTGCTTCCGGCAGCACTATGTACTAAGCTGTAAATCTAGACAATTTGCATATATGTGTAAAGGATTATTTCGATTTTAATGGTCTATTTAAAGTTTCATGCATTTGTTGCTTTAATTTATTGTATTGGTTTCATTCTGGCAATGAGCAATAATATATTATTTGAAAGCTTTTCTTTCTTTGTCTGAGTCTCTGATGCAAATACATCACAAACACAAACATTTATAATGGCCTTAATTTGAAGAACTACAATATACATATTATATTATAATATATTTTTCTCTGATTTAAATTTGTCCCAAAAGTAAGCAAGTTTGCTCACATGTACACCTAATATAATATATATATATATATATATATATATATATATATATATATATATATATATATATATATATATATATATATATATATATATATATATATATATATATAATATATATTTATATACACTGCCATCCAAAAGTTTGGAAGTACCCCTGGCAAAGTGTGGTTTTGGACGATATCAGCATAAATCCTTATCATTTTTTGGTGCAAATACATTAACGTAACTTGACATTATCATTGAAGACAGCAATAATAATTTTCATTTTGATTACATAATAATGGCAATATAAACATGTCAAAGTCAGAAATGCCCCTTTGCCAGCTGTGATGCTGGTTACTGGATTAAAATTGGCTCAGGTTTATAAAAGATTTTTGGGTCAGCACACCTTAATAGCTTCAACAATTGATTGCCAATCCAGTTTAGAATACAATGAACCAATCAGAACCCAGTTTAGGTCAGATAGCTGCTAATGCTGGATATTTTGATGAATCAAAAATAAGTTTTTTCTATGTATAAACTGTTAATGTAATAAAATATGTTTTAGTAGTTTGTGTTGTCCCTTATCAGAGCAATATTATCACAAATTAAAAAGGATTCATGCCAATATTGTCCAAAAACTCACTTTTCTAGGGCGTTTCCAAACTTTTGGAGGGCAGTGTGTGTGTGTGTGTGTGTGTGTGTGTGTGTGTGTGTGTGTGTGTGTGTGTGTGTGTGTGTGTGTGTGTGTGTGTGTGTGTGTGTGTGTGTGTGTGTGTGTGTGTGTAAAATATATATATATATATATATATATATATATATATATATATTTATATTAAGACTTCAGATGCAAAAAGCCTCTAAGTCCATTTGAGGGTTTTCTTTAAAATTAGCATTTTAAAGAACACACACACACATGATAGATAGATAGATAGATAGATAGATAGATAGATAGATAGATAGATAGATAGATAGATAGATAGATAGATAGATAGATAGATAGATAGATAGATAGATAGATAGATAGATAGATAGATAGATAGATAGATAGATAGATAGATAGATAGATAGATAGATAGATAGATTGATTGATTGATTGATTGATTGATTGATTGATTGATTGATTTAAAAGCATTTAAGGCCAAAAAAGCATAACACAATTGACTCTTGCCAAATGTAAATATGATGCATACAAATTATTTGCAATGACTCATTACCACTTCATTACACTAATGCTGAATATGACTGACAAAAGGCTGAGAAGAGCCTCTTTGCAGACTGAAACAACAATAACCTACAACGGATTACAGCGCTGAGGTTAATTTCCAAATATTAAAGTTGCAATCAACATCTAAATCTAATTGTGTGTAAGTGACGTTCATTACTAAGTGTTAGAGTCTGTTGTGGAAGGTGTTGTTTGGAGGAGACAGATTTGTGATGCTTTGTTATAGACTTTCCATTAAGGCGCTTGACACTGTAAGATTTGTGGTCTGTTTTCTATATGGTCAGGATCTATTTTTGGCCGTGTTTCTGTAGGAAACCATGTAAGTGTGTGTGTGTGTGTGAATGTGCAATCGATGAAAAAGACTTTCACATCAGTTACAGCAAATGCATTTCAGACAACTCAGCACTAATGAAGGTAACCATTCACTTGATAATGATCTGCACCTTACTGAAGCCACACACACACACACACACACACACACACACACACACACACACATACACCAAAGGCGCTTAAATTTACAACTGTAGACTTGACTGACTGAGTGGTTTAAAATCTATGAGCCCTAATTGTCTTTTGCATGCCAGATTCCTTGTTCAAGTGTAATTAGGAGAAGGACATAATGATGAGTGTATGAGAAATATAACTCACCCGAGTACAGCATCTTCCTCTGGCTCCCTTATGAAAAAAAAAATATACTTCAACTTCATTTTATGAAGTATACTTAATGTTCAAGTATAATTTTTTTTTAAGTATAATCTATGTAGTAAGTATACTAATATCAATGTACTAAAAGTAAACTTGTAAGTGTACTATTTCAATAAATTGGCCCACTTTTTAGTATATAAAAGTTTAAGTGTACTATAAGTGTAAACTTTAAGTGCACAACTTCTTCACAACTATGTTTCTCACTTATACTGCATCTGTACTACAAGTGAACTTATATGTATACTAGTAGTTTACAATTTTAATACTTGTAGTACATTTTTTAGTTTATGAAAGTACACTTTGAACAAGCCTACTAGTTTAGTAGTTTTATACAGCAAGTATACTTGTATTTTTTCTTTAAATTAACATAATGCCATACTTATAGTTTACTATATATATATATATATATATATATATATATATATATATATATATATATATATATATATATATATATTTGCCCTTGAAGTATACTACTATACTCCTATTTAGGTATTAATTTTTTATACTTGAAATATACCCAACTCTTTCCATTTTATTCTAGCTTCATGTATCTTTTTTTTTTTTTATAAACACTTGAATGTGGGTAAGTTTTATATATAAAAAGCAACATCATTTTTGACAAAGACCAGGTCTGAATCAGATTCAGAACGAGGATAAAAACACAGATGGAGCCGATCGAATCCATCAACACCGTCAAAGATTCACAGTCCTATAGCTCGTCCTGGGTCGACATTTCATTTAGTAATGCGTTTTGATTTATATGCATTTTAAAGTTGATGATCGCATTATTTTACATTTGCGTGAGCAATCATCTATCACTTGTTTCAGATTCTTCTTCTCCTGTGTTTTGATCGGAGATTCTGTACTCTTACAGCACCTCCTACCGTATAACAGTGAAAACATTGAAAACTTTCTTATAACTCAATATTTTCAAACAATGTAAGTTTATAAGACAGTATGTAAAACTATATGAAAAAAAAAAAAAAATGAATAGGCTACTCAATCAAAAAATAGAACTAAACACAACTACATACTTAGAATATACTTTACTTAAATATACTTAGTTTTGCCTCTTTGTCGCCATCTCTGTTTGAAACCTGCAATTGCAGTTATTTGCGGAATTATCATCTTTACGTGTGTTGTGCATCTGTACGGCTCGTCAGCGCGGATGAATCTGTTTGCTGTCAGTCATCACACCGGTGTGGATTCTGAACTTCAGAATCCCAGATTCTACATCTTGGAAGTATGACCAAAATAAGAATTTTCACCAGAAAATATCATCTGAATAAGTAACATTTCTGCGACTTTTGTTCTGAACAACTGAGAAAAAAAGCATTACAATAAATCACGCTGCCAATGGTGATTAAAACTAAGCTGTGCAAATTATCATTATTGTTTCACTTTGTTCTCAAATTGTTAATGTTAACAACATCAGCATTGCATGACTGTGTATGTCAGTGTGTGTTAGCGTTACCTCTAGATTTCAATTTCTGTAGCCACTCCGCAGTCTGAAGTCTTTTGCTTTTGACCACAGCTGAATCTCCAGTTGTCACTGATGATCATTTGGACCTTTCTGGATTACAATCCGCCATCAAAATGATAAGTTTAGTTATTGCAGCTGCTGTGAGAAAAGACTATAAATGATCCTCACATGATGTAGCTACTAGCTGGAACTCCTTTTATATGTTTACAGACGTGACATAATGCTCAAATTTCCCATGGAAACCCACCAGTACCACTCAAATTATAAAACACTATTACAAACTTACCATTGTGAAGCGGGCTAAGGTGAGGAGAGAGTTTTGAACACTGGCTGGTTATGTACTTGCTCCAAAATTGATTTTGGATAATTTTTAACCAGAGTAAGTTATGAACTGCAGCTTCAAGTGCAATTTTAAAGGTTTAGTTCACCTAAAAATTAAAATAATGTCATTTATTACTCATGTCGTTCCACACCCGGAAGACCTTTGGAAAACAAATTAAGATATTTTTGTTGAAATCCGATGGCTCCGTGAGGCCTCCATAGCCAGCAATGACATTTCCTCTCTCAAGATCCATTAATGTACTAAAAACATATTTAAATCAGTTCATGTGAGTACAGTGGTTCAATATTAATATTATAAAGCCACAAGCTTATTTTTGGTGCGCCAAAAAACAAAATAACGACTTATATAGTGATGGCCGATTTCAAAACACTGCTTCAGGAAGCTTCGGAGCGTTATGGATCAAACCGCCAAACTGCTGAAATCACGTGACTTTAGCGCTCTGAACCGCTGATTCGACACACTGATTCATAACGCTCCGAAGCTTCCTGTATTAATATCGAACCACTGTACTCACATGAATTGATTTAAATATGTTTTTAGTACATTAATGGATCTTGAGAGAGGAAATGTCATTGCTGGCTATGGAGGCCTCACAGAGCCATCGGATTTCAACAAAAATATCTTAATTTGTGTTCTGAAGATGAACGAAGGTCTTACGGGTGTGGAACGGCATGAGGGTGAGTAATACATGACATTATTTTCATTTTTGGGTGAACTAACCCTTTAAAGGTACAATATGTAAAATTTTTGCAGTAAAATATCCAAAAACCACTAGGCTAGTGTTATATATTTTGTCCAGCTGATTACTAACAATATCTCTAATGTTTTCAACTACTTGTAAATCATGAGAAAATTCCCATTCTAAACAGTGACACGGGGCAGTGCAGTCGCCTGTCAGTGACATCAGTTACCTTTGTTACCGCCTTTACTGACCGAAGCTTCATGAATCGTTTTGTTTCGAATCAGTGATTCGGAGCGTGTATCAAACTTCCAAAGTCACGTGATTTTAGTAAACGAGGCTTCATCATGTCATCACTGTTTCGAAACAGTTCGAAATTTCAATGGTTCACCTACAGAGGGCGATGATAAAGTGAGCCCATGAATCATGCAGATTCACTGAGAACCGTTGAACAAGTGTCTAGGGCTTTACCCTATGGTTTTACCTGATCTCCGATCAGTTTTATACAGTTGTACATGTTTTAATTATACATTAGAATAATTAAAATGAATAATGGTAGTTATTAATCTCTTATTGGCCTGTTTAGCTTGAGCCATGGAACAGAGAAACAAGCCTTTAAAATTGATAAAAGAACACAAATTATACAGACACTCTATATTTAATCTTATTAGATGATAAGTCAATTTCATTTAATTGATTTTACTTTAAATAAAACTTTTGCAATACATTTGTTAAAGTGTATATTTAATGCATGTTTGGCCTGAGTTTTGTTGCATTTGCACTGCTCTGACCACTAGGGGTCACCGTAGAGACGGGTGTCAGATTGTTTCGAAGCCTCGAATCATTAAGGCACATTTGATTCAGCTGCTTCAGTGTTTCATGAAGCCTCGATCTGCCCATCACTAATAATTACTGTTTACCATCTGCCGCTGGTTCTGTCGACAAGGACAGCTCCCATAAACTCATGACCGGAAAAGCGGAAGCGGCGCCGGCGACTGTGTCATAATAAAAGTCCCGCTGCTCGTGAGGCGTGTGTTGATCAATCGCTCCAGCTCCTCGTTCAGCTCCACAACACTCGCTCCTGCTCTGCTTCACACTACAGTAACGTTAATAATCGCATCCACGAACATGAGTTCTTCCAGACTCCAATCCCTATTCTTTTGCACCGTCCATTGAGATGGAGACCACATGTCCCAAGATTCCGCTCTAAAACTTGGCGTCATCAAACTACGCCTTTGTTTTGAATAGGCTTCTAGCGACCTCTAGCGGAAAAAAATATCACAAATTGTACCTTTAAGTATATTTCTGAGAAGTAGCTACATAAAAAGTTAACTAAATGTATACTTTCTTATTTTTGGTTTAAAAGAAGTATTACAACACTTGAATAAACATCTTTTCTGTAAGGGCTGGCAAAGATATATTGAGTAACACAGGGAACGTTCTCAGAACTTTGGCTAATTATGAACATCCAGCATGGGAATCTGTGAATTGTTTTTTGAACATTTTTTACAAAGCTGAATCAGTCTTTCAGGTGCTTTGAAATGTTTTTGAACCAAATAAAGTGATCTGTAGGAGACTTCATATGATCATCACAAAAAAAACAGTGAAAAAAAACTCAATGTCACACCCATCACACTACTGAAAAACACAGTTAAAGCATTAGACTTTTATGGAAGGGACATAAATATCTTCATTTGTGTTTCTAAGATGTGTTTGGAACCACACGAGGGTGAGTCGATGACAGAATTTTCATTTTTGGGTGAACTTTATTTTGGTAGCGTCACTTCTCCTCAACACCAGTCTGGCTGCACAGAATTACAGCAAACCAAGGAAGGAGTTTGCTGTCAACTTGCACTTTAATACTGACACCTAGTGGTGTGGATTCAGTGTGGATTACCACTGCAATTGATGTAGACACACTCTATAAGCCATGATTCATTTATTCCATGAGGAAAAGCATGTCCCATGTGAACTCAACATGGTGTCCTCCATTAGGCAATAATAAAAAAAAAAAACTTTTTTGTATGTATAAAAGTTTTTCACCGTTAATCTGAGAAAAAAGAGCATAAGATGACGTGTGTTTGGAGGCCTGGGCGTGAGATAGCGTGTGAAGAACCGATAAAGAGCATGTTTGATTATATCCAGACGTGACACTGTGATGTGGAGCGCTGGCGCCCAGATCCAGACCCTCTATATGGAAACTGTTAAAGGATGATTATGTCATCAGGACATTTTTCCCTTTCCATGATCTAGAGCAAGTGACTAATGCTGCTTTAAAAATACACAACACTTCCCATCCCGCTTCTCTCCACTGCCCCTCCTCTAGACTTACATAAGCATCATGCACTGAACTACTTTTGTTTCAATGAACAGAGGCCAAGATGATTATTGCAAATCAATAAAATCATTTTAAATGTCAGAATACAGTGGTTTAGGAGAGGTTTACTATTGCATTGGCTCATGATGATCTGCAGGATATGTTAAGCCTTAACTAAAACAGAAAATGCAAAAGTAAAATCTAATACAAAACTAGAATAGCATTTCAACGATACTAAAAGAACACTGGCTCATTTTCTAAATATAATCTAAATCTTTTTTCCTTTGTTTTTAGAATAATGAACAGCAACAAACTGCACAAAATAACACCAGAAACATGCATTAGGAAAGTAAATAAGATCTTAGGATAGCCTGTCAATCACTTTCAGATGCTGACTGCGTCCCGAATCGCTCACCGCAGCACTTTAACGCTTCTAAAGTGCATCTATTTTTGCAGTTCCAGCAGAGAGTGATCGTCCTTTGTTCCATTCATAATATATGAGCAGGTAATGCAATGCTATCTCAAGTCTCGTGTCCTTTAATGGCCCCCTGCACAACAACCACTGCTCATGAATAAGTGATAGTGTTGAAGCTTCAGCTGGACGACGCACAGCTTCCAGTGGAGCCCAGTGGACAGATATCAGCGCAGGTCACTGAGATAACAGAGTCCTCTTTAACTGGACTGAACCCAGTTAACTGAAAACACCACCGCATGAAGTTTTGATAAATGGAAAATTATTAACTGATCTAAGCAGTTTTGAAATGTCAGATGGGATCTTGTTTCGCTTATTTTGCTTATATTGACAGTGAGCGCATACTGAATTGTGAGAATATGTATTTGGCTTTTCATTCAAGCAAGCACCAGTATACATATATGTATTGTTATGAATTTAATCACTGGGGACTTTTTATTTAATAGTGTCCAACACTGTATACATGCATCCAGGTTTATTGTAATTAACTAAAAATAAAACCATAAAAATAATATTTTTTTTTTGTTGCTTGAAATAAAACAAACATTAACTTAAATAAAATAAAATATGAAAAACTAGTTGCCAAGGAAATGTGTATCATTTTCATTTAGTTTAATTTGATGTACTGAAATAAAAAAATTATGAAACTATATCGACATATTTAAAAATTATAAATAAATACAAATGAATAAATAAATGAATAAATGAATAAATCCTTGGGTGTAATTGATTACTGTAATTTAATTACTTTAAATATTTAGTATATTTACTAAGTAAACTGAGGGATTACTCTTAATTTTTCTGTAATTAATTAGTTACTTCTGATGTAATTGCATTAAATACTGTATAGACTAGAGAGCAGTTCTATACAAAACAATAGTGGATTTAACATCAACAATTTTAAAGTCTATGTTTTTTAATGAACTTTCTCCCTTTACACACTTTGGTCAGTGCAAGAATAATTGATGCAGTTTTATATTGTTTATTTGAAAGAATTAAAAGAGCAGTTTCATGTCTATCTTTGTATTGTTCAACTGGCCAAGGTTGAAATGGGATTTAGAAAGTAATTAGTAATAAGCAATTTTATAAATAAACTAAATACACTATAAATTGTATAACTTTTTTTTTTTTTTAGAGATTTCACTTTTTTTTAGTTTTAGAATATTACTTTTTTACCCAACACACACACACACACACATATATATATATATATATATATATATATATATATATATATATATATATATATATATATATATATATATATATATATATATATATATATATATATATATATATATATATATATATATATATATATTTATTTATTTATTCATTTGTATTTATTTATAATTTTTAAATATGTCTATATAGTTTCATAATTTTTTTATTTAAAAATTATAAATATAATTTATAATATAATTTTATATATATATTTAACTGACAAAAAATAAATAAATAAATAACTTGAACTAAAAACAAAAACTAATTCAAAATATTAATACAAATTATAATAGCATCTAAACAATCCTGCATCAGTGGAATTTAATCATTTTTGTTGTTATGTCTTTTTGATCCAACAATTTCATTTCCAGCACAGATTATGTATTGTGTTTAATATCATTCTGTAGTGGAGATGATGGTGGTGGAAATGATATTTTTTGGCAGACTATTTTGTCTTGCTTGGATAATTTAAGTTAGAATTTTATACATATAATACATAAATATAAAGAACTATAAACATATTATTTTTACATTGTCTTTGCTTATTTAGAGAATATTACAGCTCGGAAGTGACAGTAAAATATTTTTATGTTGCAAATACTAATATATATATATATATATATATATATATATATATATATATATATATATATAGGGTTAGGGTTATATATATATATATATATATATATATATATATATATATATATATTATAGGGTTAGGGTTAGGATATATATATATATATATATATATATATATATATATATGCAGTATATAATTTACATTTTATCATGGATTTTCATGTTTTAAGATTGCATCTGTGACAATGGTAAAAGAGTAAAATCAACACTCTAAAAAATGCTGGGTTAAAAACAACCCAAGTTGGGTTAAAGGGCACCTATCATGCCCTCTTTCACATGATGTAATATAAGTCTCTGGTCTGGTTTCAGCTTAAAATACCCCACAAATTTGCCCCTATTTGGGGGTGAGAAAAAACATGCCTTTTACTATATTACTATATTGCTGGCTAAAAAATAAATCCAAAATTGGTTGAAAAAAATGGCAGGGTGAAAACAACCCAATCCCTGGGTTTGTCCATATTTAACCCAGCATTTTTTATAGTGAATATGTATCTGTAATGCATTAAAAAATAACAATAAACTATGAAGTTGAGTGGAGTGTACAGAAGATTGTCAGAGCATTCGCACATACAGTTATGTACAAATACACTGTATATACAGTATGTATGTGTATTCAGTACATATGTTCACTATAAACTGAAATGCAAGAGGGGTAAATATTTTATTCTCAAAACATGTATTTTAACAGACAAAACAAACACATTTGAAGATGCTGTAAATAGGCCTGTTACTGTAATGTAAAGAAAAAAAATAGTTTGCATCCTGTCTCCTGTCTGGCCACAAAACCTCATCAACATCACAAGCATTGTTCTCTCTGGCTAAACAGCGAGGGAAGTAACGCCTAGAGTTGCATATCCATCCCTGGCATGTCCTCTCATTGGTCTTGAAGATTTGGTACATGAGTGAATGATTTCTCTGATTGAGCTTCAATTACCACCTTGTGTGTGTCAGCAATCTGAAAGAAAAAACTGTAATGTGACCTTCATTTAACAAAAAGAATAGCTTTTGGCACAAAACTCCCACAGTTGAAGGAATGTGTGTGTGTGTGTGTGTGTGTGTGTTTGTGAATGGCAGAAAGGGACAGATCGGATGCAGAGCTGAGGTGAGGTCATCATCTGAATGAGCTCTGCTGAACTCTCATCCTCTGCTGGCTCAGATGTTTTTCTATCGATCTGAACTGAGATGGCTCCCTGGAACGACCTTGTCTGCCCTGTAGGTGTTATATTCAGCCCTGCAGCTCCAAACACGGCCTGTGTGCACCGATCTGGCACCAGGAGCGCGGTGTCATCATACCTCAGGAGGAAATCTTCACAGTCTCCACTCAGTGTTATGAAACCCGAAAGAACGAGAGAGGTCAAACTGAGGTGTGTAACCGAGAGATTTAATGCCTCAGTTCTGTTAAGACTGACATCAAAATGGGCATTTTGTAGCTTTTAGTCCATGTCTGAGGTGATATATATGCTCAATGTTGACCAAAAAAACAAAAATATTACTGAATCAAGCTTTTAAGAGTGTCGCCAAAAGCTAAAACACACATTTTAGTTTAGTTTTTTTTTTTTTTTTTCTCCCGTGTTCTGTAGTCTATTATGTTGGAGTGCTTTCATAACCAACAGGGAGAGGAATGGAACAAACCTGTACTGAGAAAGAGCAAGAAAGAAGACTGGAAAAGCAGAACACAAGTTTCTTTTGATGATAAACGACGCCCTCTGGTGGCTCTGATCAAATGTTGAACAAGAAACAGCATTACCATTAACTTCTTTAACTAAGGCTATTTTACAATGTATAACAATTTGTAATATATATATATATATTACAAATTGTTATACATTGTAAAATAGCCTTAGTTAAAGAATACTCAGGAAAGCACAGAAAAAGGCTATGAATTCTGTAACTTTTAAAATGAATTATTTCTATAAAAGGCAATCTCACATTTAAAAAAAATGCTCTTGTCAATCTCAATCACTTAAATGTTTATGGTGAGAAATGAACAGGATGAAGGCTTTAACAGAGCTAAAGTCAAGCTTTGGTCAGAAAGGAAGTATAACAATTGTAATATATTTATCTTCGAAATCAAAAAAAATATAAGAAAATAGCATAATGTAGCCTATCCGAGGACCAAACTCAACCAAAGTAATGAAATTATATATAAAATCCCTCATATATTCACTAAAGTGTCATATTGTGATAAAGAAATTGAACTTGAATACGTTTCTTCATTGAAATTGTGATATTTTTGCAATATATTAAGGCATGTACAATTTACAAATGTACATATCACTCTGACTTTAAACCATAAATAAAAAAAAAATAAATAAATAAAAAATACAAAATGAATACATACACTAAAAAGTCCAAATTTGAGAAAACTCAAAAGTTTAAGACAACAAACTTCAGTTTATACAACAAAAAGTTGAGAAAACTCAAAAATCTGCTAAAGTTTGTTGCCTTAAAGTTTTAAGTGTTTTCAACTTTTGATTTTTTACAGTTTAAATCTCTATAAAACACACACACACACACACACACACACACACACACACACACACACACACACACACACACACACACACACACACACACACACACACACACACACACACACACACACACACACCCTTGGGTGTAATTGATTACTGTAATTTAATTACTTTAAATATTTAGTATATTTACTAAGTAAACTGAGGGATTACTCTTAATTTTTCTGTAATTAATTAGTTACTTCTGATGTAATTGCATTAAATACTGTATAGACTAGAGAGCAGTTCTATACAAAACAATAGTGGATTTAACATCAAAAATTTTAAAGTCTATGTTTTTTAATGAACTTTCTCCCTTTACACACTTTGGTCAGTGCAAGAATAATTGATGCAGTTTTATATTGTTTATTTGAAAGAATTAAAAGAGCAGTTTCATGTCTATCTTTGTATTGTTCAACTGGCCAAGGTTGAAATGGGATTTAGAAAGTAATTAGTAATAAGCAATTTTATAAATAAACTAAATACACTATAAATTGTATAACTTTTTTTTTTTTTTAGAGATTTCACTTTTTTTTTTTGGTTTTAGAATATTACTTTTTTACCCAACACACACACACACACACATATATATATATATATATATATATATATATATATATATATATATATATATATATATATATATATATATATATATATATATATATATATATATATATATATATATATATATATATATATATATACAGTTAAATGAAATAAAAAGGGCCATTTTTGTGATGCAATTTAAAGCAGATCCATATAGTTTAATTCTGTTTATAATCTGATTGATAGACAGTTCAGCTTTCCTTCGACTAATAATTGAAACAAATAATTGTTTAACCAGATAAATGATATGTGATATTTCTGAATTTACAGAGCAGGCCTAAAGAATAGTGTTTGTTTGGTATTATCCAGAACACTTTACAGTTAATTATTTCCAAAATAATACAATAAATAAAAGATGACACAAACACTAAGATCAGTCAGTGCGTCTTGCGCGGAACGCATTACGTCACGTCTGCGTGTAGTCCTCAGCTCTCAGGGAAAAACTACATATCCCAGCATGCCTCGGTGACCCGACCACATCCCGGGATAGAGGGGGTCGGCAATCGAACCTGTGTTTACTTCCGGATTTCCTGTATATGGCAGAGCTTGAAAACAGCCACTCCAGTTGCCCTACAAGCTCAGCGCGAGCCCCGTGCCCCGATCCGAGACCGTCTCCGGTGAAGCACGATGCTTTGGTGAGCGGAGAGCCGCCCTACACCGGCACAGCAGCAGAGAGATTAGCGCAGCTTTACACGAGCATTCAAGGCAGAAAGTATCCTTCTGCCACCCTTCGCCAAACGTCAAAGTCAATGCGGTCCTTGATCAGAGCGCTGGAGCTCGTCCACCTCTCATGCGCGTGTCATTAACGCACTTTCGGTCGGAAAACAGCAGCGCCGGAGATTAAACCCGCCGAGACGAGAGCAGATCGCTGTTCGCTCGGGCTACCCGGAGGAAAGAGGGGGACGGCAGCTCTCGCTGGATTTATCCCTTTCAGTCATCATGGAGTGGTTAATGGGGTGAGTGTGTTTTGAGATCTTTGACCTGATGTTCTGCTGAATGGATCTTCTGAGAATGCTCTGCTAACGTTCCATTAACGTCATTTCTGAACGTTCTATTGAAACATCCATTCAATCATTCTTCAGACGAATGTTACTTTTGAACGTTCTAAAACGCTTTCGAATGATTAATGAACGTTCTGAGAACACAGTCACTTTGAACGAATGTACTGTTAGCGTTACAGGAAGAAGGTTTGTCCTTATCTTATGGCTGGGATGGTGAATAACTTTAAAGTCGAATGTTTTGTGCAGATTGTCGTCAAAAATGTCCTGCTCCAGCCGAGCTCTCCAGAGAGAGGTTTGTCAGGGTGCAGACGCTGTCCAGTGCTTTTACATTCAATCCATGAAGCTTTTACAGTAACTGTGACGCAATCCTGTCCCTAGTAACGTTACAAGCTCATTTGAACTGATCGCGTGCCTGAATCTGTCATGTGACGCACCTGCTATCATCATCATCATCACCAAATCTGAACATCGTCGTGTGAGGGACCACCATACTAAAAATTTTAAAATGCATGTTATTTTATAAACACCCAATTTAAACACTTTTTATGTATTTATAATTATCAATCTTTATCTATCTTTAATCTAAATTCATTTAATTGATTAATAACTAATATTTTTTATCACATTCATTTATTTTAATGTATTTGTATTTATTTTAATCTTAATACTAGTGTATGTTATATATGCACACTGGCATTATAAAGTATCTTTACTAGCAATTACAAATAAGTACTATGTAAACAGTTCAATAGTGACTAGTATCCTTTTCGATTTCACCTGTCATTAAATATAGAGGTTGACCGATAGTGGTTTTTTACCGATACCGATAACTAGGTTGCACCCAAGTTGCCGATAACCGATTAATCAACCAATAGTTTTTAAAATGGATATGGAATAATAAAAAAAACAAAACAAAAGTAACACTCCAAAAATGTAATAGAAAATGAACAAGCTAAAAATGAACAATACTTCTACATCATTTATTAACCTTAATGTTACAAATGGAACCTTTATTGTAAAGTGTTGCCATTCCATATGAATCCAAACAGTCATGCTTAAAGATGGTCATCTTTACATATCCACGTAAAGGCCAGAGCACTGAAATTACATGTACAGTCTCTCATTTTAGAACACTTGATGATTATCTACTCAAAATAACTAAATATGTATCGCAGTGTTGATTTGAAAAAAGAACCTAAATCGGATGTGTTTCTGATTTCTTTGTTTCTTTAGGCTGCGTAAACATTTTTGTCGGCTGCGTGATCAATTTTCTTTCTCACGTGACTAGCTTTAAAGGGGACCTATAATGCTCCTTTCACAAGATGTAATATAAGTCTCTGGTGTCTCCAGAATGTGTCTGTGAAGTTTCAGCTCAAAGATCATTTATTATAGCTTGTCAAATTTGCCCCTATTTGGGTGTGAGCAAAAACACGCCGTTTTTGTGTGTGTCCCTTTAAATGCAAATGAGCTGCTCTTCCCAGAAGAGGGCGGAGCTTTAACAGCTCAACAACAACAAAGCTGGAGAATCTCACGCAGCCAAAATGAGGAAAGTGTTCAGCCTTACATTGTTCAAACCGGAGTCGACACTGATGGAGAGACTCAGGAAGAAGTTACAACTTTTAGACGTTTCTGAATGGTTAGTGGATAAATTGATGTAGTTGCTGTGGAGTTGATTCAACTCATCCACTAGCATGTGTCGTCATGTTCATCTTTTGTGCAAATTTTATAAATAAAACAATACTTTATAATGAAAATGACAACATCTACTGTAGTGTATTCGTACTGTTTTGGTGTTTTACATGCACATCTAGAGTGTCAGCGCTCTCCGCACAGGGCTCAGCCTCACTTGTCAAAATAAACGGCACGAGGCATCAGTGATCTGCCTCTAGAGGCCGCTCTCGTACTGTATGATGACAGCAGACGCTTCTCAGCTGCTCTACAGATAGGACGCAACCCGGAACAACTATCGGCATGAATTTTTGCAGATAAGCGATTGTTCCGCCAATTAGCAATCAGTGCCGATTAATCTACAAAACCGATGAATCGTTCGACCTCTAATTACATGTAAAATAGGACTATTGCTTTTTAGCATATCTAGTGATTGGGTAGAGTGGCTACGTTGTATTGAATAATAAATAGCTGCTACCATCTAAGCAATAGCTACTTTGAAAACTGGAATAGATACTAGTAACTGTTTGAGTATTTATTTGGAACTGTAGAATAAGTACTAGCACTTGGTCATTAGCAAGTGTAATTGTTGATATCTTGCAGTTCTCTAGATTTATCCCTAAAGCATTTAATGGGGTGAGTATGCATCATGATGATCTTTTCAGAGTTGTTTGCTCCAATTAGCTTGACAAGTTTGTGTTTTGTGGCCAATCTAAACTTTCACTTTTCCTGATATTAAACCTGATTGTCAACTAACCTGATGCAAGTCACATTTGCGTACCGGTATGTGTCATACAAATTGTTGCCAAAAAGTTGCATGGTCTGACTGTGCTATTAATAAAAGTGGTTGAGTTCTGATGTCTGCTTCCTGGATAGAGGTGACTTTACATGCCTTTAACACGTTCAGACTGTATAGAATTCACAGTAAATATGACACGCATGAACTGATCGCATGTCTGATTCTGCTACATGACACGTGTGCTGTCTTCATCCTCATCATCATTAAGCATCCAAGGCAATCAATGAAGTATGGATGTTCACTACTGATGATACGAGAATGTTGCATTAATGCTTGCGCTTGTTTTTGACCTTTAATCTCTTCCTGTGAGGATCCTAACCTTCACCTGCAGAGAGACATCTGTGGAGGTGTCAAATGGCTTGTTTTCATTTCTGTGCCGACCCTTAAACACCAAAAATGAGCTTGCAGTTGATTTGAGCAATTTTGTAGTACATTAGTTTCCGATGGACTGAGTCTTTGATCATCATTGAAATGATGCTATGGTCCAAAGGAAAACCACCAGCAATGGGTTTTCACAATAGTTCTTGATTTGGCTTTGTGGTTCCAACTTCTAGCGCTTGAATGGTTTTAGATTGCTTAAATGTTTAAAAGGACAAGATTGCAATACAAAGCCATAGTTTGATTTGTCACAGCTCTTCAGCAACAGAAGATATGGGAAGAATATAGTTCCTATTGAGTCAGAAAGTTATGGTGGCACATATCAAAGGGTTTGTTTGTTTTGACTTGGATTATTTAGCATTTAGCATTTCTTTATTATCCTTTAATTTTATTTTTTTGAGACAAGGAAGCACCAGTAGGCGTTCGTGCATATCAAAGCCATGATTGGGGGTTGCATGAATAGCAGGAAGGATATTCTCATTGTAGAGCAGGGGTTTCCAGTCCTGTTCCTGAAGATTAGGGCTGCCTGATTAATCGAAATTAAACCAAACGCGATTTGGCAAAGGCTGCAATTTTGTTTATTTGTTTTTTTATGTGCATCTTGTCAGTGAAGCTCGGCTCTGTGGTCAGTAGTAAATGCTCCACCTGAAAGCCAGGGGGCGCTCTTGTGCAGAAACTCTGAATATGCCCTGCAGAATTAAGTTAACGCACACGTCGTTCCAGAAAATCCCTATGGGCATCAAACTATCGCTGTAGCTGAATAAACAGAAGATTCAAACGCTTTGATTAAACGTGAATTATAAACGCGTGACTACGACAGTACATGATTTATCTGAGTTCTTCAAGCCTTCTTGGGTATTTTCATGATAATTAAGTATTTATAATGCAATTCTAATCGATACAGCCTTTATCACTGTCTAGAATACTATGCAGTAATATGTTGAGTGCCTTATTGTGTGTAAGAAGCCACATCCTCTCACAGAAGGATGCTCAACTGTCATTATGAAGTGAGTTTGGAGTAAAAAAAATGTCTTTTGTTGGATAAAAGGTTCATAAAAGGTTCTCATGTTTGGAAAGTTGCTTTTTCAAATGCATGTTATAAGTGACTGAAACTCGCAGTGCTTTCAGATGGAGCAGCATTTACTACTGATCACAGAGCCATGCTTCACTGACAAGCTGCGCATAATATAAATCGGCCAAATTGATTAAAGCGTGACATCAGGTTAATTTCGATTAACCGTGCAACCCTACTGGAGATCAGTTTCTGCCAAGTTCAGCTCCAACACTGATCAAACGCAACTGAACCAGCTAATTAAGATCTTCAGGAGCACTTGATGATTACAGACAGGTGTGTTAACTGCAGGTAGGTAGATCTCCAGGAACATGATTGGACAGCCCTGATCTAGAGAGATTTTGATAGGACAAAAATCTTTACAGTCATCAGTTTTTTCTGTTTGTTTTTCTATAAGTAAGAGGCTTTAAATAAATCTGCTAAAGTTAACTTTTAGGAGTATACTAACCTCAAAGCTAAGAGGAATGGACTAAAACAAGCGTTTAGGTTTTTGTGCATTTCACTGATGTGTTCACTGGGCTTTGGCCGGAAGTACCTATAGGCTGAGGTGATATTATATTTCAAAGTCTTCTCAAGCGCTTCCTGTCTCGTAGTGCTGAGCACATTGTGTTAGAAAGCGCAGTACTTTCGAGCATATCTGGTATGCAACCCGGTGGCAGGTTTACATTCCTTAGTCAGCCCGCATCGTCATTTAAAAGGTGACTGATAATGTCTGTTACGTGGCTTGTGGCTTTTCATTCACTGTGTCTCCAGATGGTGATGAGAGATGCATGCAACTGTGAATACCTTCAAAAGGGTGTTTTCTCTGTGTTTATAGTGGTCAGCAATCAAATGGTGACAGTGAAGCATTACTAATCCTCTTTTTATGGAGCAAATTAGCTCAAATTAAAACTATTTATTTCCACTTACAGCATTCAGCACGCAGATCTATAAACTGTCCCTTCTCAACACTGTTTTTTTTCTTTTTTTCTAAAACCTTGCAAATAGCATTACGGCAACAGCTTTCCCAGCTGTAATACAGAAATAACTCCAAAGTTCATGTTTCCTGGCTTGGCATGGAGGCATGTTCAGGATCATAATGTGAGCTTGCTGTGCCCCAATATGTCTCCTCCTCACTGCTGCTGGAGGTTGAGGTGCAGAACAATTGCCTGTTTCAGAGCTCCTGGCATAGGTTATTGACAGTCCATCAGTAGTTGGCTCTAATGTAAGGGTGTGACTCCTCGAACACAGGTTTGGGCAGTTCAGCACTCCTCAGGAAGAAATGCGTGTAGGATATGTAAAGTAATCCTGGTGTTTGACACAGACCTGTGGCATTGACACCACATTTTTAATGATGGTGGCATTTATAAAGATAAACAAACTGAGCCAGCTCTTTACGAGTCTCATCAGTTGTGTCTGTGATTTGGTTTCAGGATTGAGCAGTAGTGAACCAACACGATACTAAAATTGTTCAGCAAATAAAAATGTCCTTTAAATCAAAAATTGAAATATATTCAGGGCTCAACATTAAGGGTTTTTACTTGCCCTGCTACAAAAAAGTTGTTTTCATCGTTTTTTTTTTTTAACCTCGTATTCCAAAAAATAAGGCTGTTACGACACCAACATTTTAGATAGCCATTTGATAGCACAGAGTCCCAACAATAGGCAAAAATGCATTAACTAAATAGGAAAATTGACAAATTTGTAAAGGCATGACTGACAGCAGAAGGGTGATTTTACCAGTTCAGCACATGGGACAAACACTGGGCCTAAGATTTGTCATTTTAACCAAGCAACAGATAGTTTTGTGAAAATAATTTGATTCCAAAGAATTTGATTGAAAGTGCAGCCTTTGACGTCAGCAACAAAAGGTATGGGAAGAATTTTTTCCGTCTGTTAAAGCTGATTAGCCCATTTATATTTTTCGAAATAAACAGATTTGTGATTAAGTGTTATGGCTAGTTTTCCCCTATCAGACATACAACCTATTTTTGAGTCACGACTCACCAGTTTAGAACCTGATTATTTGTTACCGGAGACGCAAATTGGGGGCTCGTCCGGGATATGAAACTAAAGACTACCTCTAAACCAAAGCACTTTCAAGTTTATCACTTGCTTTTTAAGGTTCAAACCTGAATTGGATGATCTTAAATGTCATTGCTAGAAATAAGGCCGTTCGTTTGGTGTTCCTCCCAGTTAAGGTCAGAAGTGCCTTCCGTTGCAAGACCAGCTATGTATGAAGCCATGCTTCCAGTTGACCCTGATAGAAACTAGGCTTAATATTCTGCAGTTTGGGAACGTTCAGTTCCCAGTGCAGCACTCAGCTGAACGCCAGCGGTAGAGCTTGTCTCCTGTCCCACACCTCTTAGAGCTTGAATAATTGGTCTTGTGGAGGTAGTATTAGTTAAGAGCGAGAGAGACTGAAGGAATACCCTTGCCACATATGTGTGTGTTCATGTGGATCAGATCTGTTGCCTGTTCTGCTCTAATGCTAGTCTGTGTAAGTGTGATGGGTATTAGTTGACAGTTTCTTCCACTAGCTGGAAAAACAAAGAGCTGTGTAGCACCCTTGTGCTTTGCCAAAGAAGGGAAAAGAGGCTCTGGAGCAGTGAGCCGGACATGACGGCCCTCATGAGTCTGTGCGGCTTTAAACATACCTGGCGTAAATGTATACTTTGTTGTCTGAGTTTGCTTTATCTTTACCTTTTGCAGTAGTAGATGTATTACCAAAAACACAGAAACTGAAATTCAAGTTGTCATTTAGCCAAAGACCGAGACTGATGCTGTTCAGGGTGTTGTGTTCTTAGGTATTAAATTAAACCAGTTAGGTCTGTCATGATAACTACTTTTTGTTGGGTGATATATTTTCCCAGAAATAATTATATATTACTGTTATTTTAAGACCATTTTTTGCCACAGAATAGCTTTAAAACTGAATGCGCGGATCCAGAATACTGTTACACATCTGGTTTTCTTTCTCAATTGTTTAGCTCACCTAAGCCATAAGCAACTGTGTTTACGAGCATACTTGCAGAGACATGCATTTTGACAGCAGTTTGCATGTATGCGTCCTTTCAGGCACAAATAGACGCGACATTCGGTCTTCGCATGCATCTGCGTGTCTCGTGCAGAAAACAGCTGCACGTTCAGAATTGAGTTCTCTTTCGCATGTTTGTGCAAATGGTTTAAAAACACTTTAATGTTTGAACTGACAGGACATAAAACAAGTTCAAGTGATAACTTTCATTGTATGATGGTCTTTTTTTTTTTTCGTGCCGCCTCGGCCAAATATTTTTGGATTCTGAACACCCTAGTTGAGACTGACATATTATTGAAGCCCTTATGTATTTTTAAATAAAGTAAACATTACTTTACTTTTCATGTAGTTATTTAAGTGAACAGGAAGTACACTGCAATTGCATAAAATGCATGTGACCAAGTTGGAGTTTTGAAGCACGTTTCTCTGAACTGAGCCAAGTTGTTTATGTGTGCAAAGGTCTCTGCTAATAGAGACCTGTTATGTGAATGAACTGCTTTAAGAGACAGAATGGCTAAGATCAGTCTGTTTAAAACTGATAAACCTGGTAGTAAGTTACATCAGCACTCACTTAAGTAATGGCTTTATGAAGTGTTTATAGTTCTGTTTCGGATGAATTGAAAGTGAAAGTAAACATGTAAAACTGCTTTGTTTCCTTGTATATCCTCCTGAACGTGTTTGCCGTACATGTATATGAAGAAAAATAACGTGCTGTATACCACTTCACTTCCTATTTCTGCTGTAGAAAATGTATGTGACTTTGTGCTTCCTTGTCTCAAAAATAGAAGAAAAAAAAAAGCAACCTCTGGTTATCTGAGGTTGTGGTGAAGGCAAACAGCCTCTGTCAGGTGTGGGTAGAGTCTATTTTTCCTCTCTGGCTTTCAGTATGTTTATTTTCAGAGGTAGTTTTGATGCAGTTGGTCTCTTTAATTTTTGGGTGAACTATCACTTCAAGAACCAAATGCGTCACGGTACATTCACGTCCAGAGCCTGGTGTTATAAATCCAACGCAGTGTGTTATAGTAGTTTATTATGGAGCCATGCTGGATGAAGAAACGTGCCTCTCATGTCTCTCATGTGAGCTGGTGGCGTCCAGGCCTGTGAGTCACACATCCCTCCTCTCTCTGTTCTTGCATCTCTTGCTTGCCAGGTCCAAGTGACGTCACGGTCGTAGCCTGCGGCCGTTGGTTGGGAACATGTGTCCCCGCTGCCGGGGCACGGAGGATGAGGAGATGAGCATGGCTCGGGCCTCCCTGCAGGCCCCGGCGCTTTTTATAGATCCCAGCCAGTTAAGCAGAGACTGAGAGAGTTTAAAGAAGGATGTTGGAGACGTTCTCATTATTCTTCTCAAAATCACATAGTGCACGCTAAGAGCTTGTTGTTGTCCTTTAGACAGGAAGCATCTATCTTTAGATCAGGCCTCATGCGATTCAATTAGGCTGTTGTCACACTTGGTTTGATTGCCTGGTCTGAAGCTGAGTTAGACCTGCGTGATTAATTGACATCAAACTGAAATCACAATATGGCTTAGTGCCGTTATCAAAATGCTGAGGATTTCTTTTCCCCCCTCCAAATCATCTCTTCTATATTTGCATCTATACCCCTTTGTTGTTTTGGGTCCAAACTGTGGTATATTTGTGTCAACAATGTGAGTATATCAGCAGCCCTTGAACTCTGTAACTAGGTAGCAACTCTGGATTAGAAGATGCCAGCTTCATTGTGTGTTTTTGTTTTTCCATATTTTTGTCCCGTTGGATTTACCCACCTATTCCCGTCTATCTTTAAAGGCAAACTTTGTTCAGAAAACCACTTTCAAAACCAAAAAAATGAAATGAAATGTTGTAGTGACAAACAGGTCCATACCAAAAGCGCTGGCGTAGATGTGTTGATATCTCTGTATTTGTCTTCTTGCTGTTCTTCCTCTCACGTGTTTTTCAGTTCCTACTCTTTCTGATGACCTACATTGCATCCTCAAACACAGCATGTGCAAGGGTGTTGCTTTCTTGCTTTTATCTTTTCCTCTTGCTCCATTTGTTACTTTTGCTTTTCTCATCCTCACATTGAAGTTTGCAAAACGTCTGGAATGGCTTGCATCACATTTTTAGGGTTTGCATACTTAAATGCAGTGAAGAAAAATGCAAATGGGGCATGTGAGAGAGAGGGATTCCTATTGAAGCTTGTCTTTTCCTTGTATGGAGCAGGAATGGGTTTTAGTTGGATTATGTTACGTCCTGCAGGCTTCCCCTACACCTCACAGATCAACGGTGAACATGTGATCTGAATCTACATCACTGAAGTATTTGAAGTGCTGCAGCTCCTGCTCTGCCACATTGTTCATGTTTCTGTGAACCGGCAGGTAGTAAACCTACAAAGTAGAGCTGCACCATTCTGGATAAATGGAGAATCACGCATTTGTTTTAGCTTTAAAACAGAGATCACGATTCTCCCACGATTCCGAAAAGACAACTAAACACAATAACCTAATTTACTAGTGATTTTGACAAAATGCTAATTGTTGCAGTCTATTTTTAAAAAAAAAAAGTAATTCATTAATTTGAATTAGATTAAAAAATCAGTTTGAATGAATGATTCAATGACTCACTCATAAAGACTTTTTCATTACTAGATGAATCTGCGTTTGAGAAAGAATCTCTTGAATGAATGATTCAGTGACTTTAGTTCATTCAACAGTATTAGTATCATTAGTATCATTCAACAGTAGTTGTCAACACCTAATGGTGAAACAGTGTTATACAATCACAATACAATCGTAATACGAAGCTTCAAGTTAAGCCCAAAGTATACTTTCCTTTTTTCGCATACGCAAGTGTCAGCGTAAAGTGCACGTGACGTGAATGTACTGTTCATGCACCGCCAGATTTTCGTAACCACACATACTTTGTACGCTCAGGTTGCACATTTCATTTTATTTACATGGGTTGCAACTCATGGCGAAACTCTAATACAAAGTCGGATTTGTTCCTGTAGTTGGTGACTAAGTCTCATTTAGGCTTGCTGCGATAGTCTGTGTTCAGCCGCAACACCAGTTACATCACATGCCCACCGCGGTACCGCCCCCCACCATCGTTTTGATTTCTTTTTTTTCTTTTTTTTTTTTAATTATAATAAAAATAATTTAGTTCACTGCAATTAAAAACTGAACATGTCTGCTCAATTCAGCATGAGCAGAACAAGAGTAGCAGCACAGATCAGCAGCAGGAGTCCGATTTCATTAAGACAGTGAGGAGCTGACTGACAAGACGATGGCGGAAGATTTGGTTTCAAAGCGGAATGTAAAAGCGCCTATTTGGTAATATTTTGGATTTAAACCCAATGCTAATAGGGAACCTGCAAAGGATTAGTTGTGTTTTTCTAATTGTTGTTAAGAATGATAATAACGAACCCACCATTTAAGCAATTGCCGCCCCTGAATTGGCGCTAATTCGAAATTACTGGCGCTCAGCGTTTCAGTTCATTCCTATGAAAGCTCAACTTCCATAGGAATGAATGAATTGAAAACGCTTGTTCTGCTCCGCGCCTTTATGCATTTTACTTTCGCTTTCAATTTAGTGCACCCCCTCCTGGTGATACCGGTATTACCGGTGTTGTCACAAGTTGATCAACCAGTGGGAAAATTCTCATCGTCACATCCCTAGTCCCTTTGGATAAGCGTCAACTTCATGACGGAGTACCTGTACAGATCAATCCAGGTGTACTGTATGTAATTCTTACCAAATGACCTTGCAGGTCAAGATTTACCTTTGTTGGAATGGACTGATATCATCTGTGTACACCAACACATTGTCTTCTGTGAGTAAGCCATACTTGCACGCTCATGTCCAGGACTGTCTGCAATAAGATTACCGTTGCTGTGTGTAAAGGGCAGGGAAGGTTGTGCAAGTTGTTGACCTGTAGTAGCCTTCTCACAGTCAGAACGGATAAGATCGAACAAAATAATCTCCTGTAAAATCACCTCTGAGCTGTTTAGGGATCAGCCGTTTCTCAGGGCAAGAGGATGCGTTTTTCCTAGCACTTCTTTCACAAGTTGAGATCTATTTTGTGTGAGTTTTTGTTCTTGATTTAAATATTTACCCCCGGTTTCACAGACGAGGCTTAAAACTCACCCTAGACTCAAATGCATGTTTGAACTGAAAACAACTTGCACTGATATATCTTAAAATATATCGGTGCCATTGTTTTGTCTCAAGATGCACATCAGTAATGTTTTTCTCTAAGGCATGTTTGCAAAAGCTGCTTAAATGCCCTAATTGAACTAAGGCCTAATCCTGGCTTAATCTAAACCCTGTCTGTGAAACTGGGCCTTAAATGCATATACAAAGTTTTTGTTAGGACACAAAGCTGGTCAGTTATTGGTTAAGGTGTTTATCATGACTCATTCATTTTATTTTAAGCTTGTATTGCTGATTTTGCTAAATCTGATATTGTGATTTGTTTACTTACTAAAGATAGCAGCCTGAAATCAGTGGAAATCTATTATTTAAGTCTCAAAAGGGTTGGCTTAACTTTTTCATGCAAAGCAGTGATGCTGGAAAGAAAAAAGAGGTGTTTATGTCTAAAGTATGAACAATGTGGAACTATAGTTTATTCGGCAGCTATTTTCAGAAGAGATTCTGTAAGATTTGAACATTTTGAGCTGTATGATGAGCTTTAGCCTTAAATTTTTTTTAATTACATTAATTACTCTCCCTCAAATTGTTCCACATCCATTAGACTTTTGTTGTAGAGCTCATCAAAAGCTCAAACGTGCTTGAACCAACAAGCTTTGTTCTTGCGCATCAACCAATCACGTTTGAGCTTCCGTTGATTTGATGTGCTCCATGTACGTGCGTTGATCTTGTTTATACGTGAACGAAGGCCTAAATAAATCTGTTGGTCATATAAAGCGATCGTATCTCTTCAGAAGACTCTGATTTAACCATTTGATTCACATGGATTATTTTTTGGTGAACATTTTGAAGCAACAAAGTTTTGGTGTAATGGACTTTCAATGGAGAGACTGAAGTAACTCAGGTGGGAATAGACAATAAAACGCTTTTGAATATGAATTTGAATTTATTTGAATTTAAAGCTCACTTGGCTTTGTTCTAGATCATTGAACATCACCTTGTGGTGTCTTGATCTGTTTCATTAGGTTGTACCTTTGTGCAAAAATGCATTCGATCATCACCTGACTGCCTTTTTCTTACAGACGCAGCTGTAGTTGCTGGAGGCCGGGGCGGTTTTTGATTTCTCAGCAGGTGCTAGTTGCAGCGTTGCATAATGGCTGTCTTTTGCCATTCATGTAGATTTTAAATACCTTGTCCTTAGTCACCGTCTGCATGTCTGTAGTGTTGGCACTCAATAATAGAGTTACATGTGCCGTACTTGACCTGGCTTGGATTTGCAGCTCTCCTGAACTTGACTCCCTTGCATTTCCCATATATGCTCTTCATATCTCTGTGCATGTTGACCGAGTGCCCCTGGAGTGAGCGCAGCATCATCATCTGAGCGTTATGTAAGTGTTAGCCAGCTGTGGATGGAATGCACTTCAGTTAATGCCTGCGTAATCCAGCACTGCCTCTGCCGATGGTCATGTAGAGACGGAGCTCCTCTCTCTTCAGTCTCCAGCTCCCATCATAACCCTCTTCCTGAAGGATTAGGGGATAGATCCGTCCTCAGCACTGCTATACAGCAGCGACCCCCTCAATAATTTCTCAGTCCGTTCTGCTTGCATTGCATTGCTTTTAGTGATTTCACATATCATGGAATTTGTCCATGCTTTCTTTGATTTTTAGAGTTTAATGCGGTGATATTGGAACATTCATAACACAAATCTTCCTACCCAGTCTGCCCAGACCATACTGAAACTAATCTGTTAAAATGGGTCACCCAGAAACTGTTGTTCTGACACATCACAACCATGAGGACATTAACATATGACCACCTGCATTTATATATATATCAGTGATTTGGCCTGAACAGTGAAGTGCAGCAGTAGATGGAGGTGAGCTAATTAAAACAGAGCTCATTTGCCTAAAATCTTAAAGGCACTGTAGCAAAAAAAAAAAAAAAAAAAACTGATTACTTTGAATAATTGTGTGGAAATGGTCATGTCAACCGAAATGTTATTCATGCATTTATATATGCATGCATTTATTTACATAATACATATGTGTTTATGCATTTATTTACGTATGCATTTATGCAGTTTTTTTGATGCATTTATTAATGCATGCATTTATTTACATATTTATGCATTTATTTATTGATGCTTTGATGCATTTATTGATGCATGCATTTATTTATGTAATATATATGCATTTATGCATTTATTTACGTATGCATTTATGCAGTTTTTTGATGCATTTATTGATGCATGCATTTACGTATTTATGCATTTATTTGATGCTTTGATGAATTTATTGATGCATGCATTTATGCATTTACGTGTTTATGAATTTATTTAGTGATGCATGCATTTATTTACGTAATATGTATGCATTTATACATTATATATTAGGAATGCAGTTATATATGCATGTATTTATTGTTTTTGATGCATTTATGCATTCACTGATGTGTTTAATGCATGCATTTACTAACATATGCATTCATGCATTTATTTACACATGCATTTACATGCATTTATCTATTATCTATTTATCTATTTATTTTTGCATGCATGGATGTTACTGAGTTGGTGTCCTGGGTGGTTTCTAGGTGGTGGTTTAGTAGCCCACATCAAAAGTTCCTTCTAAGCTTCTAAGCCCAGCCTTACATGTTACCAACCAATCCTTCCTTAGTAACAGGGGTACTAACTTTGCTGTATTCTCAGATAAGCTTTTGCATTTCTCTAAAGTAAGATCTGTAGTGTTAACTTTCATAAAATCTAATTTATCCAAAATGCTTGTGAACTGTTATTGCCGGTTCTCTTATATCAGTGAGGTAAAGTTTGCAGAGGATACAAGCTGTATTTTCCTTGTCCAAATCTTTAAAATAGAAGTTGGTTCCGTAAATGTGTTGCCCTCGTTCTCAAATGAACATGTAGTACATCATTAAGAACATCTATTTGCTCCTAGGGCAGTTTAATGTTATTAACTTTTTATTTACATATTGATTCAGGTCATAGTAGTGCGTTGTAGAAATTTCTGGAACCGTTTCGTTCACGTACACCTGAGGCTGTCACTTTCAAATTAGTCTCTTCTAGTTTTGTTTTTAACCATGTTGCTACTTAATTTGATAATTTCTTTCAATAAAAACAGATTCAAATGCTTTGAAATGTCATCCCAGCCCATGTGAGAATCATATATAAGAAGAACGAAAGAACACAAGATGTGGAAAACATGCATTGCTACAGAAGTGTAGAGCGTGGCTCCTTAATTGCTTTTGGTTTGTTCTGTGATCTGGCTTCACAAACACACACCCTGATCCTGCCCGGGCTTGCTAAAACACACAGGGTTTCCTCGCCCTGTTCAGGCTCAGCTTGTTTTGCTATTTAGGGGTATATTCACACAGTCTCTTGTGCTTTTGTCTCAGCAACGTTCCCTCAGCCACCTGCCAGAAAGGAGCATGGAGGCGCTGGTTGATTGGCTGTTAATGGGGCATGGGAGGTCATTAGCTTCCGCTCTTTCACAACACGCTTTTCACAACTGGCTCAGTTTGTACAGCTTCAAAGGCCTTTCAAACTGGTGCGCATTGCCGGCTCGCTGCTTCGCTTTCGACAAATTACCATCAGCTGTACAGTGCAGAAGAGAGGACAGCATCACATCAATGCCACTGATTACTGCAGTGATATAACTCACACATACACATGCCGGCTCTCTCAGACATGCTGTCGTGGATCACCCAGGACTGGCATTGCGCTTAAATTTTCTTGTATTAAAATGACAGTCAAAGTGAAATCTGACCCAAGTGCCAGGCTCGAGCCAACAGGTGTGCGAGCAGACTTTGAGACACTTGGCCATGTTTGGACAGAAATGCATACACTGCAGTAAATACTGTGTACTGGCTTCCATTAAAATTAATACAAATAAAAAAATGCACAAATTGATAAACATTTTATTATATTATATTATATATTAATTGTATTTTATCAAACCTGTATGACTTTATTCCATACGACAAAAAAGTACAAATGTGGAATAATGTATTTTTTCATTGCTGTTTCCCATGCATATAATATAATATAAAACAATTACAATATAATTACAATAATGCTGTATTCTGGCTTGTGCATATTTCATTATATATACATATAATTATAAAATATATGCATTTTATAATTGTATATGCATTATATTTTATATTATAAAAATGCACATATTTACATATTTAAATGGAATTAATTACTAGCCTATATGTTATGTTTAGAATTGTTTTATATTATATTGTATTATTACTTATAAATGAGTAACAATTAAAAAATAATAATGATGTTTGTTTAATTATAAATAGTAAGTGTTGAAGTATTTTGGCTTTCATTAAAAATAATAAAATTAATAAATGTATTATATTAATTACAAATGAGTAACAATTAAATAATGCTGTTTAATTCAGTAAGTGCTGTATTTTGACATTCATTAAATAATAAAAATATTATAGATTTATAAACATGTCTTGAATATAATCAAATGTAATGAGTTACTATGTTAATATTATTAATAAATTATATTATATATTAAATAGCATAAATAAAAACAAAGTTGCTTATTTAAATGAGTACTGTGCAGTTATCGTTTTTTAAAAGAAAAAAAAAATAATGTAATTTTGTGTAAAAAAAAAAAAAAAAAAAAAAAAGTATATTTAATGAGTCAAGAAAGATCATATCTGTTCATTTGTCAGTGGAAAGGGAAGGTTGAGTTGTGCATTGCATTATGGGATTGCTGGCTGTATAATACAGAAATGGCAAATGTGTTGAATCTGTAAAGCTGCGTTTCTGTGCTGCTCCAGCAGATGGAGCCAAAAAACTGAAGTTTGCTCTCTCTGGGTGGAGTACGAGTTCACCCACGTTCCTCCAGATATTGGTTTGTGATGGTGTGTGGCATTAACCCTCTGTATAAAAGAACTGTGCACTAATTTGACTTAATTACTTCTATCTAAAATGAATGCATATTTTAAAGTTGATTAATGCAACGTGTTGATTTGGAAATACCTTTACATTCAGCTGAATTCTACTATAAAGAACGCTGCCTTCACCTCTTCCTCTGTGTTCGTCGTGGGTGTGTCTGTGATCTTGAGTTGGAGACAGGAAGTGGGATTTACACCTTCCTCCCTGTGAGGTGCAATGAGAGCGTTTCAAAGACTTGTTTTAGTAGTGTGCATTACTCTTGTGTTAAGAGGGAATAAAATGCTTCATTAATATTTCATGGCTAATGAAGCTCAGTCTGAGTCTCGTTCTCAGAGCTTCATACTCTGATGAAAAGCCGTCGAGATCCAGATCTGAGACTCATAACACATGATGGTCTCCGCTCACCCTTATGGAGATGTTTGTCATAGTTGTGCTCTGTCAGCGTAGTTCAGAAAGGCCTCTCTAGCTTTAGAAAGACTCTTTGGCTCACGGTGGAGCCGCTGACCTCTCGCGTGAGGTCATCAAAGCGGGACACAGAGTTATATTTGTAGCTGATAGATTTTCAGATTTGTTCCAACATGATCATGGATTCTCTGTTACAAAATCCATTCATCTGAAGCCATACAATAACACTGTGTGAGGAACAGACGAACATTTAATAATCAAATAAGCTGGATGACAGTAAATGTCAGATGTGATCAGGATCATATTTGATTTGAGAGTCGCATGACTTGGAATATCGGTCAGCAGTCATATGAATCTTGATCCTATTTATTTATTTATTTATTTGCTGAACTAGTTTTCTAGATTATGCTCATGAAAAGTGGCTGTAAATACAAATATTAATATACATTTTTCATGGTGTTTTGGTTGTAATTTATCATAATATTTTGTAAACATTGCTTACATAAGCTTTCTAAATGCTTGATTATGAGATTATGCTTATAAAATTACCAAGTACTAAATATTATTGTTGTTGTTGTTTTAAAACTTGTTTCTGCCCGTGTGTGTGTGTGTGTGTGTGTGTGTGTGTGTGTTTTTCTATCCCAGTGGGGACTTCATCCTGAATGCACACAGACTCATGGGGACTCGTATAACCGCAGAGACCTAAATTGAGGTCCCCAAACAAGCTTATAAATCACACAGAATGAGTGCGGGTTTGGGTATGGTTTAGGGGAGAGAATATACAGTTTGTACAGTATAAAAATCATCATGCCTATGTAGAACTGGATGATTAATCAAGAAGTAATCAAAACCAAAATTCAGAACCTTTTAACCGACATAATTTTCCCATGTCAGTGTTTATATGTTTAGTGATTTAGTGTTGTTGTTGTTTTGATGAATGTTGTATTCATATTTTAATGCACTTATCACATTTACCTAATTTGCCAATAAACCAGTTTTATTGATTGCAATAAAGATAAAGCTATTGGGACGCCGTGTCTGTAATTAGACACACACACACACGCATTATTATTTATTTTTTATTTTTTTAATGTCATGACCACAAACAATACTTGATCATCCTTCTGAGATTGTCCCCATTGTAAAACCGAACGTTTAAAAATGTAGGAAATTCAACATTTGATAGAAAATGCTTATTTAAAAATAAAAAAAGACAATAATTACCACTTTAACCAGCAGGTGGCGGCAAAGTAGCGTTTAATTGCGCATTTATCAACCTAATCATTTTTCACTGTTTTTGACTAAATATTAAACATAAAATAACTAGATTTAAAAATACATTCTGTCAATGTGAAGTATGAAATGCTCACAAAATCTCATGAAAAAAACAATAACTTATCTTGTGAATGAACGACAGAAAGCAAGCGCTGCTCTCTTTATAATCACAGCAGCTGTCAGTCAGTTATCAAATTTTCATGTTGCGATTAATTGATGAAGCTTGTATCGCGGTATACGGTATTATCATGATATTAAAATAAGTTGCGAAACCATTTTTGTCATAGTTTAACAGGTTTAAGAACTCTTTTTGTAATAAAACAAAAAAAACTCTGACTGAAATTTTCAAACAGATTAAAATGCAAAGGAATTAGGCTATAAAGAACAACAGATAACACTTTACTCTATTTAATGCATTAACTAAGAGCAATAGCTACATTTGTTACAGAAAGTGTTATTTTTTGCTAATGTTAGTTTAGAAACACAACTGATCATTGTTAGTTTTATCTCAGGTCCATTAAATAAGTTATTTTGATTTTAGTAATGTTATTAAATAGTAACTAAGTATTTTTATTGTCGGTTTAGTGATAATGAATTAACATGTAACCTTTTTAAGTATTCAGTATTTGGTGCTGTGATGAACAACACTGAGATTACAAAAAAATGAATGGCTGTTTGAAGCATTTTAAAAACTTCACTAGCGCAGTTACTTTGTTTGCACGGTTTCCGTGGTAACCGCTGCATTTCTGCTGTTCCATCAGCGCCCTCTGCTGTCAGAGAGTGAACGCGCACTTTCATTCAGCTCGTCTCCTTCACTGGTTCGGTCATGTGCTTCTCGTCCACGTTGGGATTGTTTACATCTGAGCGTGTGTCCTTTTGACGCAGAATACAGCGGTGTTGTGCATTTTATACGATTGATGGGTAAAGTATTCTTAATTGCCTCATAAAAAAATAATAATTGGTAATAAATTATTTACGGTATTCTGAAGTGCCGACGATTACAATATCGTGCATATTCATTATCGCGATTTATCGCATTACCGAATATCGGCACAAGTCTACAGTCAGTGCAGCGCAAGATCAATGATTTCAGCACACTTGTGAAAACACACATTTATATAATCTAACTAAAGTGCACAATAAATATTTAATTTTTGATGCTTTTTTTTCACATAAAAGTGTGGAATCTGATGGTTGAATTGAATTTAGCCGAGGAGGAACACATCTTTTATTTATTTTTTTATGCCGTCTTATGTTTGAATAACTAAGTTAATGCTCTGCCTGACTATTAAAGTGACTATAATCTGATTATAAACTAAGTATTACACTACTGATGCTCAACACACCAGCAAATGACTCTCATCGGTAGTTTTCCAGCTGGCTTATAATATTGCGGAAGTTCTAAAGAATGCGCCGTGCATATATGAGATTTTGATATTAGGTTGTGTCATCCAGACATATGCCTACAGAAAGTCCTCATAAAACATAAAAAAACAACGTGTGTGTGTGTGTGTGTGTGTGTGTGTGTGTGTGTGCGCTCTACCCAAATCCTCTTGTTGTTTTCCAGGGTGGGGAATTCATTAGCATGGATCTATTTTTGTAATCTGTGTCATGGTAAACTGAGAACGAGATGGATGTGTTGGCTGTAGAGATGAGTTCTGTGTTGATCACTCATGCTGCTGTTTTGAATTATAGTCATGATGTGCCTGAGATTTTCTGCATCAAAGTTGAGCTAAACTAGCAATTCCTATAGCTTTAATGTTCATGTTCCGATAACCAAGACTCGGGAGTCTCTTACCCACCGTCCTGAAGTCTAGCACGCTCTCGCATTCCCGCTTCAGTGGGTGTTTGGGATGAACTGATGCTAAAATTTGCAGTGTTTAGTTTTATAGCACACGCTGGTCTGGGTGGAGCCGCTTCGGAGCCCACACCTCTAAACCAAACCTCATCCTGTCCCTTCCCGAACAAAGTCAGCAGTGTGTCCCAAATCTAGCTCTGCTTAAGAACCAGCAATACCCTTTATACTTTCATTTAGAGCTGTAAAGGAAGATTTAGAATAAAATGGTTGTTTTTGTGTGCAATCGAGGGCAGTGAAGGGTTAAGAGACGGCCAAGTCTGTCTCTGTCTCAGTCGGATCAGTCAGCCTGCTCACAATTAGTGGCTAATGAAATGCTAATGAAAGTGAAATGGAAATCTCAAAAAAACAGAAGCACCAAACCATGATTTTTAAGAGGGGTTTTTGGTACACCGCTTTCCATAAAGATCTGCATGTGAACTACAGCTAGTAACCACATCGCCACTGTGTGCCCTTGTGACAAAGAAGTGCACTTCAGTATGGACTTATTATGAGAATATTAAGTGTGACACTTAATTGCATGTTATTTACAATTAAATGAACATTTATTATAGTTTAAATTTATTAAATGCAGTTAGTTGACCTTAAGAGTGTTTTTGACTCACTTAAGTAGGTATAATTACTTCTGTGAAATATGGTTAAAGTGTTAAAATGTACTGACAAGCATTTATGGTAAACTAAGATATACTTCAATGCCATTTCAATTGAAATGTGCACGTCATGTATTTCAGTATTTGTAATTACACATTTCTAACAATGAAGTTGCAATTGGGGACATTTAAGATATATTAAAAAAATAATAAAGTACTTTAAATGTGCTCTAGTATGTTAGTAAACACATCAAAATAAGTGTACTTCTTTTAAGTACGACAAAACATCATTAAACATAATGATTTAAAATTTAAAACTTTTTTTTTTATACTTGACATTTGTTACAAAGTGCACTTTGTGACAATGTGACAAAATGTTACATAGCCCATTTTTAAGTGCACTTAAGCTGCCTTTTTTATAATATAATATAATACTATTATAATATAATATAATATAATATAATATAATATAATATAATATAATATAATAAATGATTAACAATTAAAAATAATGCTGTTTATTTAAGTGTGTCCTATATTCTGGCTTTCATTAAAAAAAAATATATATATATATATAAATATATATATATATATATATAAATATAAAAATATATAAAAAAAAAAAAAAATATATATATATATATATATATATAATTGCATGTATAAACATTTTTTATTTAATGTGTGTAAATGTAATGAATGTTGTTATGTTTTATTTTATGTTTTATGTTATGTTTTATGTTATGTTTTATGTTATGTTTTATGTTATGTTTTATGTTATGTTTTATGTTATGTTTTATGTTATGTTATGTTACTATAAAGGAGTAACAATTAAAAATAATAATGCTGTTTATTTAATTAAGTGTGCGCTATATTCTGGCTTTCATTAAAAAATATATAATTAAATTTATAAACATTTTTTTATTTAATGTGTGTAAATGTAATGAAAATATTATATTATATTAATTATATTATATTATATTATATTATATTATATATTAAATTATAAATGAGTAACAATTAAAAATAATAATGCTGTTAAGTGCGTGCTATATTCTGGCTTTCATTTAAAAAATATATATAATTAAATTTATAAACATTTTTTTATTTAATGTGTGTAAATGTAATGAAAATATTATATTATATTAATTATATTATATTATATATTAAATTATAAATGAGTAACAATTAAAAATAATAATGCTGTTAAGTGCGTGCTATATTCTGGCTTTCATTTAAAAAAATATATATAATTAAATTTATAAACATTTTTTATTTAATGTGTGTAAATGTAATGAAAATATTATATATTATATTATATTATATTATATTATATTATATTATATTATATTATATTATATTATATTATATTATATTATATTATATTATATTAATTATATTATATTATATATTAAATTATAAATGAGTAACAATTAAAAATAATAATGCTGTTAAGTGCGTGCTATATTCTGGCTTTCATTTAAAAAAATATATATAATTAAATTTATAAACATTTTTTATTTAATGTGTGTAAATGTAATGAAAATATTATATTATATTATATTATATTATATTATATTATATTATATTATATTATATTATATTATATTATATTATATTATATTATATTATATTATATTATATTATATTATATTATATTATACAGTTTTTTATAAGTATACTTTTAAGATTTAAAGTACACTACAAGAGCACATTCAGTACAATTAAGCACGCTTCTTTCTCTCAAGGGTAAACCGCGAGATTAATGATCTTAATTGGATTGTTTTTGTCAGCCGTGTTGGAGTGAGTTTATCTCCACATTAAACTGGAGGATGTAAAGGAAACCACTGCTTTGTTTACTTTCTATGCATTTATTCAATGATATTCTGAACTACACAATCTTTTTGTCTTTTTGTTTGTGTTATAACTTGAATATCTGTGCTACACCTTCAAGAGTGGAAATAACCTTTAATTTTATTGAAACATTGTTATTTGATGGATTGTGTTACCAGAAGCGTTTCTGGTGAAATGAAGTTTAGAAGTTCGAGATCTTACTCTCTGATCAGGTAAGGTCTGACTCAAAAACACTCCAATACAGTGAACTCTCAATTGTTTTACATTAGGCTTCTGTGAAGTATGTTAGGATTGCACAGCAAGAGGCCTTCCACATGCACCTCCTGCTTTGCATTGTTTGCCGTTGTGCTGATGGACATTACAAGTACCAGACGGTTGCATAACTTCCTGTTGAGATCCCTCTGATGGATTGCCAATTGACAGTGAAAGCTCTCTGCTGGAAACTTTCTCTTCATACACTGACACTTTCTCAGACAAGGTTTTAACCTGTAACTCTGCTCAAGAGGCACATGCCATATTCTTCCTTCCTTTATTATAGACTTCATTGTGGTGTTTGAGAGAGCTTTGGTGTCGGTTACCCACACAGAAGGAGAGATGTGAGACTGATCTTGTGGCTTGGGAAACGTGATGTGCTTGTAGGCGGTTCTGCTCAGGGTGATAAACTGATAAGAGTCACTTTCTGTAAGAATGAGCACTGCTCCATTCTCTCATTCATTCATTCAGGTCTCGACTCTCCAGTGACTTAAGCATGTTCTTGTGTTTCTTAAACTGTCAGTCAAATAATGTACACTGCCATTCAAAAATTGTAAGGCTGAACACCGTTACTGACAATCCTCATTTTGGCTGCGTGAGATTCTCCAGCTTTGTTGTTGTTGAGCTGTTAAAGCTCCGCCCTCTTCTGGAAAGGGGGCGGGAGCAGCAGCTCATTTGCATTTAAAGGGACACACACAAAAACTGTGTGTTTTTGCTCACACCCAAATAGGGGCAAATTTGACAAGCTATAATAAATTATCTTTGAGCTGAAACTTCACACACACATTCTGGAGACTCTTCACATTGAGACTGATATTACATCTTGTAAAAGGGGCATTATATGAGTCCAAATTTGATAAAATTGTTCAAAAAAGCTTATGCAATTATTGAAACTTAAATTACACAACATTAGGGGATGGTAAAGCATTCATTTCACATTTGTAAGGTCTACAGAAGTATGAATCTTAATTTGTATGCTATCCATCCCATATCTAATACCATTCAGTAGTCCAGGAAACACTGACATGAATAAGTATGTCAATGGTTTATTGGTCAAGCAGGTTTAGTTCTTAACTACAGGTGAAATAGACTCACAGGTGCACCAGCTTCATCTCCTTCAGCGATCCATTCTTTTCCCAGGCAGCACAGTTTCATTTGCAGTAATATTTGAGGAAAAGAAACAGAAAGGCTTGGCTGCTTCTTTCTGAGGAAGCACATAAACACAGGAAAGCCGTTTGTGTATATGCGAGCGTCTCGGAAATGGCTCCAAACAATGTATCGGCACATTCCTGCCTTTCTTTTTCATAAGGAGCCGGAAGTAGTGAAAGTACAAACCCCTAAAAGACAAACTTTAACCTCGAATATTCCCACAGCACTCTGGGCTAGTTATATAACGCACAAAGCTTACTCTGTTTGTGCTTTCAGAACAATGTTACACAAACATCATCGCAAGTCAAACATCAGGTTAAAGCACACAAAAAAAGCCTGTTCTGCAGATTCTTAAAATAACTTGGAGCTTCCCACAGTATTAATAATAACAGATTTTTATTGGCATCAATGGTTCCATGAAGAACCTTTAACATCCATGGAATCATTTCAATGCACAGAAGGTTCTTCAGATTATTAAAATGGTTCTTTTAACTGAAAGGTTCTTTGGGGAACCAATGATGGATGTTCTGTGGCATTGCTGCAAAAAAACCCTTTGTGCAGGGTTCATATTGCTGTCCATCAATGGTTGCATGTTAATCTACGTGGTTTAGTCCTCTAGACACCCTTATCAGAGACAACAGACAAGAGAGGAACTTATCCAGAGACCACAGCTGCAAACTTCAGCTCTGTAACCCTACGGCTGTGTATGTCTCGCACGTATGGCTGGGTAGGCAGACTGCGTTGATGTTCTTTATGTCTGCCAGAGTTTTAGGAAAAGTAGAGACCCGTTGTTCATTTTGTGAGGTGGTTTCCAAATGGCGAAATCCGAGGAAGATCCGGCGGTTGATTTCGAAAACCCTCATGGTCTTCTCTGGACCCTCTTCCACAGGTACGCAGTTCTTCTCAGGCAGTCAAACAGTGATCGTATTCAGTGAGCCTTCTAATAAATAGCAGTGAGGTTTTGCAAAACGTGATATAGAGTTCTACATTGGCATGTTTGCAAAGGAGAACTTGAGCCATTTGAAAAATGTTGTCTTTTTGGGATCGGCTCAAATATACTAAACTATTTGAAGTATTTCTAGCTTCATTTCATAGGTTGTGTTTTCACAGTCCCCCTTGCATCTTTAGGGAGTTGTTTACCCAAAAAATGAGTCATTTATGTTGTTCAAGACGAGTTACATAATGTATTTTCTCCTTTGAATCACAAAATAAGAGGTTTGACAGAATATCATAGCAGCTCTTTTTCCATGCAACAAAAACGGATGCAGATTATTAAGCTCCATAAAAGCGGCATAAGAGTAGTCAGTACGTGATAGCTTTGTGTGAGGAACAGAAAGCTAAAGAAATCTAATTTATTCAGTGTTTAAACTTGCTGTTTGAAGATGTCAGTGATGGCGACACCATTGGTTCTTGAATTTTCTTGAGGTTTGTACTTTATCCCTGGAAAACTCTTGAAAACAGTGATATTTTTGAAGAGGTACTTGAAAAGTGCTTGAATTATTGAAATAAAATATATAAAAATTAGTGATATAGAGCCATTTCCCATGGCTATTAGCGTGATAAGTATATGATACAGCTTTCATTCTTCAGGTTCATTGTAAAAAATCAATATTTTTGTCATAATATTGAATGGTTAAGGGGATTTCACATGACTGACAGCGCTAGTCAATGGATTGATCTCTTTGAATTGCTTTGCTTGTCGGTTGTGCCTTTTTAAGGTGTTCAAAGTTAACATAACTTCCTTGTTTACAACCTTGCTTCATCAAAAACACAATGTTGTGCTTTTTGTAAAAAACTAACATGATGCGTGATCTCTCCTCTCCCTCTGAACGAAGTCCAATCTGATAGTTCTCAGAAAATTAACTGTAACTTATGAATACTAATGACAAAAAAAATGACTCTTATGTCTAAAGAAACGTTGAAATGTCAGGTTTTAAATCGTGCAAGTCAAATCGAAAACAAACATTCTGTGTTTATGTAATCTGTATGAAAAGAGAGCCATGTCAGAAGTCTGGGATTCAGCTCATTACCCGCTAATGCGGCCACGCCCACGGAGCCAGCGCTATTCAGACACAAATTCAGAGGCAATACATGCATTCATCGTCTCAATCGTGTATTTATTGTCTCAAAGTGTTTATTTGGATGGTGAAGCCATGGTTAGCGATCTCTAGAAGACATGCCGTTAGTTCCTAGTTCCTTTTTTTCTTTATATGAATTTGTGGCCTAGTGTTGTCAAAAGTACCGACTTCGGTACCTATTCGGTACTGAAATTTTAAAAACGTGACACTTTGAGCGCTGTTGAGTGGATTCGTAAACATCTCTGATTGGCCGTTGTTTTCATGGCTCATCGGATATGTCTGTGATAGGCTTCAATGATCAACGCTGTAAAAACGTTGTAAATAGTCATCAATTAATCTCTTCACCAAGCGCTTACACAGATACACACGGGAGCGTTTGAAAGCAGGCGTCTATCGCGGATCGGTCCACTGTTGGATGCCTGCTTTCAATCGCTCGCGCTCCCACTTTCAAAACGCTTTCAAATTCAAACACTTCCGTGTAATTTCAAATGCTCCTACGCGCTGATCAGTGTAGCCAATCACAGGCATATCCGATGAGCGCGTCAACACCATGGCCAATCAGAGATGTTTATGAATCCGCTCAACAGCGCTCAAAGCGTCACGTTTTTAAAATTTCAGTACCGATAGGTACTGAAGTCGGTACTTTTGACAACACTATTGTGGCCTAAAGGTGTACAGAGCGCCCTCCGGCTGCAAGTATGAATTAAAAACACCATTCCTGAAATGTCCTCTTCTTCTTTAGAATAATTTGTTGACTAAATGTGCACAGAGAGCGCCCTCCGGCTGTAAGTATGAATTAAAAACACAGTATCCAGCACTCATAGTGATGACAATAAATATTACTTCTAAGTATAGAAAATTGACATAAATATATAAGAATCCATCAATATTTCTCCAAATTCGCTAAAAGCCTATATGAAATGCCATAGAGGTAACCTAATTGTTCAGACACTTTGCATCACAGAAATACATTATATTTTAAAGAATATAATAGAAAACCATTATTTTAAATTGTAATAATATTTCACAGTATTGCTGTTTATGATGAGCTGAGACATTATTACAGAGTGTTTGTTTCAGAGCCTACCTGACTGAAAGGCCTCATTAATATGCTAGTCATTTCAGGTCATTATTATGTGATTCTTTTGTCTTCTCGGGTGTAAATGGCCCATTATTTATGCAGATTCACGCCGCCTCGCATACTGTGTTTCTTGACAAAAAGTGTCTTACAAAATTTAAATCTCTCTATTGTTTTATATGAAAGAGTAGTCAGCATAATTTTTACATAATTCTTAAGCAAAAACTCTAGTCTACAACCTTCAATACCCAAAATTCTTGTGAATACAGATTTAATATACTGTTTTTGAGCTTTTGCCTTATTTCAGTGACTTAAGTTTTTTGTTTTTTCAATAACCATGCATAAACATTATTCCTTCAAAAACACAAACATGTACATACAAGTTCCTCACATATTATACAGTGAATACAGTGTAATGACACTTTTTTCCATTTAATGAAAAAAGCACAAATGTCAGAGCATGTCAAAACTTCTCCAAGCCCCAAATCAGCCTCAGACTCCAAAGGGTTAATGGTGTACTCACACTAGGCACTCTGAAGCATGCCCGAGTGGATTTGACCCCCCCCCCCCCCCAAAGCTTGGTTCGTTTGACTAGCGTGATTGCTCCGTAACGTCCCCTGGCGCAGTTTGTTCAACCGTCCCTGGCCTGCTTGGAAAAGGTGGGCCAGAGCGCGGTTCAGTTGGGCTCAAGCATGTTACGCATGCAGTGTGAGCTGATCCGTGCCGGAACTACTTTAGTGTGTGTTACTGTCATCATTATGACAGCAAACATCTTTATTACTACTTGGATAGCACACTTACCAATTCATGTAATTAATTTGAGTGTATTTATTTGGGTTTACAGCGGGTCTAGTTCTCAACTCCCCAATGAACAGGAACAGTTTGTAAGTAAAGCTGCAAATTCAACTGCACTCTGGCTCGGTACTCTTGCCTAGTGTAACATACCACTTTATCTACACCAAGTATTCCAACATTATAATATAAAATATGGTGCAATATGTAATAATTTTGTCTGCTAGAGGTCGCTAGAGGTCTATTCAAAACAAAGGCATAGCTTGATGACGCCAAGCTTGAGTGCGGAATCTTGGGACAAGTAGTCTTCTCCACAACGGCTAGTGGAAAATAATCGGGATTGGACTCGGGAAGAAATCATGTTGATGGATGCGATTATTAACGTTACTGTAGTGTGAAGCAGAGCAGGAACGAGTGTTGTGGAGCTGAACGAGGAGCTGGAGCGATTGATCAACACACGCCTCACGAGCAGCGGGACTTTTATTATGACAGTCACCAGCGCTGCTTCCGCTAATCCGGTCATGAGTATGAGGTAACGCAGCTCTGTTTATCATATTAGATACATTTGAGAGTGTTGAAAATGATGTTATAACGTTACTCTGTGCGTTCACTCGGCGGCTGCTGTGAGACACTGTTACACACTGCAGTAAGATAGATCCATTTTACAATATCATATTAAATGCTGGATGATTGTGTTGATAAATGGCATGCAATTAATTTTAAAACGTATTGTATGATGGAGAAAATGCCGTATTACCGTTACTAAAAATAAAGCTGCATCTGATTATGCTATGTTAGCTACTTCACAAAATAGTGTTTTTCTCTGAGGCGTGGTAAAGCATGGTACTCCTTACATATAAAGAATAAGACTAAACGTGTTGAGCTATACAACAATAATTAGTTTTCTGTCTATAAACATAACTAAACAGTTGTTCTCTTGTCTATTAAAACATGTAAATATTAAAGCGTCTTTGGTGTTTCCATGGTTTCTACAAAATAAAACCAGAAACCGAGGGTATGACGCCTTGGTTAAAATTGGAATTTTCTCACGATTTACAAATTGTTGGAAACATTTGGGATATTGTAAGTACTCAAGTGAACAAAATATGTAACACTGACCTTTTGGCTAATTTTACTGCAAAATTCTTACATATTGCACCTTTAATTGAACAATAATAGACATTATAAACTTTGCATTTAATATACATTGTTAAATAAGTTGTATTTCGGATATCCTATGTCTGTAATTAGAGTAAAATAATATAATAAAAATAATAAAGAAATTGTTTAAGTGCTGAATTTAGTCCTTGAAAACCAAAAAAGCAGTGCTTGAAGTCCTGAAATTTCATTTTACAGAATCTGTACGAACGCTGTGAATAAAAAGGGAAATTTGAGTGTTTCGGCAGAGATAATCCATGATTAATGAAATAAGTGTTTTATTTACAAAATATTGGTTCAGAAGAGTACTTTTTTGTTCTTGTGGTTGTCAGTAAAATGGAAAATTTTAACATCTTAAAATGGGGTTGCAATGATGTGCTGCTGAATAATATTTGCATATTTTTGTCTTTTATCTATTGCAGTGTTGTTTCATGCCCTGGATAGATTTCATTGGTCAACCGCATTAAGGTGCGGTCCCATTTACCATAGCTCGGCAAGATTTCGTGGCTCAATTCCAGTCTTTTTATTTTGCACGGGGGTTGAAAAATTGCAAATTTCGTTCATGTTCAAGTTGATCACTCGAATTTGCCAACAGAAAGATGCTTGGATTGAAAGGGACTCAAAATTTCACCCCACCTTTAAGAAGTAAAGATCCTTGGTAACTAAATATATATCCAATATATTTTGGTCCTCTGAGGTAAAAAGCAGGTGCCTATCTTACATTCCTAAAGCACTAAAGTTGCTAAGAAAACATTCAAGGCACTCGGCGTCTACACGTTTGCGTCACTGCTTTCGTAAGCTAGCCTTTCATTTTCTCTCACCTGTAGAGGCAATGAAAGAATCTTCTGTTCTGCCTCCGTCTGCTTCCCTGCCCCTGGATTTTTTTTGCCCCCCTGGACAAACGCAGCCTGTGAAGGCTCTCGGTCCACGTCAGGCCCCTCTCCTGTCCGCTCACACAGGCCCTCATTATTTTCACCGCTCCCACGTACAACCTGACGTCCGTGCCTCATTTTAGTAAGCACTTTTTCCAGTCTTTTTTCCAGCGTTTATTTCAGGCTGACCTTTTAAGGCTAACGCAGTAATAATTGAAGTGTTTAGATTAATGTGTTTCAGCTAAAAATAAGCAGTGGTGTATGGGGACTTCTGTGTATATTCTGTATATGAATAGCGCATGTATGCTTATTTTTATTTTATATATTACCAGAAAGATGCATGGAGCCTGCGAGTCTCTATCTAACATGTGTTTGTCTGTCTTGGCATGCTGTTAGATGACTAAAATACTAGTCCTGGGGCCAGACCGGCCCTTCTAGCTTTCCAGTGTCGAGTCTGAACATGCCTTCAAGCTCTGCAGAAAAATTCCAGTCTGATGTTCCACTGTAAATTACATTGTCAAAACACGAATTGCTGCACATTAGCAGCTTCCAGTACGTCACGACTTCGTCAAAACATGCCGCGAAGGAACCCGTTAAGGAAATCTTTCATGGGTCGTTGACACATCGAGCGGTTCTAGCAATATTAAAAGTATTTTAAACAACATTTTATTCGTTCTCTTTTTTCTATGACTTCATATTAGTGTTATTGATATAGTATTAAAGTTTTTGTTAATATTTCGACTTAATATTAAAACAGAAAATATAAAAACTAAATTTAAGTTTTAATAATTATATATATATATATATATATATATATATATATATATATATATATATATATATATATATATATATATATATATATATATATATATATATATATATATATATATATATATATATATATTTTTTTTTTTAGTACTTCAACTTATGAAAAATGTCAGTAACTAGCTGAAATAAAATAGATTTACATTTTATGTACACTGCCCTCAAAAAGTTTGGAAGCACCCCTGGCAAAGTGTGGTTTCAGACGATATTAGCATAAATCCTTTTTTTTTTTTTTTTTTTTTTTTTTTTTTTTTTTTGGTGCAAATACATTAACGTAACTTGACTATCATTGAAGACCATCAATAATAATTTTCATTTTGATTACATAATAATGGCAATATAAACATGTCAAAGTCAGACATGCCCCTTTGCCAGCTGTGATGCTGGTTACTGGAACTTGGTTCAGGTTTGTAAAAGATTTTTAGGTCAGCACACCTTAATAGCTTCAACAATTAATTGCCAATCCAGTTTAGAATACATTGAACCAATCAGAACCCAGTTTAGGTCAGATAATGCTGGGTATTTTGATGCATCGACAATTTAAGTTTTTTTTCTATGTATAAACTGTTTATATAATATAATATGTTTTCATAGTTTGTTTTGTCCCTTATCAGAGCAAAATTATCACAAATTAAAAAGGATTCATGCCAATATTGTCCAAAACTCCACTTTTCTATTTTTTCCAAACTTTTTGAGGGCAGTGTATATTTTATATTTTATTCATTTTATTATTTAAACAAACTGATTTATGATTTATAAATGTGACCAGTTAATGCACCTTAATTATAAAAAAAATTGTACATCCATAATTTGAACTTTAACAACATTTTTGTAAGTATCATGTTACTAAGTATTAAGTGTATTATATATATATAATATATATATATAGCCTTTGAAGCCTTTGAATGGTTGATAAATGAAAGTTTGTATGTCTGTATATAAGAAGAAAACAAAATATTTCTGCATTATATTATTGCAATATAACTATTGGAATCATAAATGTTTGTTCCCCAGTTGTGAGTTAATGCTGCGGCAGTTATTTGGGGGAAATCTAGTTTTACTGTACCCAAGAGCCAAGCACATTGTTTTCTACATCCAGCGTGTGTTGAGAGTCACATGGATGATTTTTTTTTTTTAAACATTCCAACTATTGCACATTGGCTCCTCCCATCTGTTCTGTGATTGGCTGGAAGTTCAGCTGAAGGAGAAGCGCAGCAGAGCGACTGTTTTGCTTGCAACGCTCCTGCAAACTCTGGACTGACTTTAGCAGAATCTATGGTCGCGTTGAGAAGCGCGTCCGTCATCACCGTTACCCGGGCGTTTGGCAACATGGTCGGAGATCACACCATAACCGGAGACAGCGCGCTCGCTCAGAGGTCTCCTAAAAACGGATTAAGCTGTAAAATGGTCCTTCAGGCGGTTGGCAAAGTGCTGAGGTAACTCTCTCCGTGCTCTTTCACTGATTTGAATGATTTTTCACTCAACTTCTTCACAGTGCGCTCATATGCGCGCGTGCGCCAGAGGAATGTGCGCGCGTCTGTTGACGGAATGGAACTTTCCACTAACATAAAGTTGTTACCAATGCATCTTTAATGTGCGTGTAATTTGCACGTTTGCCAGGTTTCTTTAAGCAGTAATGATATATTATCTTTCCACGTGATGCTCGTATAGATCAGTTATTATTAGATTGAATTACAGCTTGGCCAGTGCAGTATTTTTAGGTATGCATATGTTTGCACCTGTATTTTTAGGCACCATATATGCGCTTTATATATTTATATATATAATATATATATATATATATATATATATATATATATTTATATATATAATATATATATATATATATTAACCCCAAAAGTGCTTGAGTGTTTATATAGTTTATAGTTATATAAACATATAGTTTATAGAGTGTAGATGTCAGATACCTGTACTTACTGTGTTGTTGAATGTGTAGCTAATATGAATATAGACATTTTTATGTATTTTGCATGGTGTTTTATTCCAAAACAACTTACAGTATAAATTGTATCAGCAAAATGATGCTTACAAAAACAGCACAATAAAAAAAAAAAAAAAAAAAAAAAAAAAAAAAAAGTCTAACATGCTGTACAGTTTGGTTTGTTAAAAATTAATGTCACAAAATAATGTAAAATATGCCACTGAAAATCTGTCCTTTTTTTAAAATGAATTTGAAAAAGGAAGGTGCTATAAGGTGCATAGAGCAATGACAATATGACAAAGTCCATTGTCCCAATTTCAATCAATGTATATTGATTATTGTTGATATTAGTGTTTTATTTCTGTTATGGCTGTATTATGATTCTGTTATGAATAATATGTGTGTGAATGTACCATCTGTGGGGGGTTAAAGACAAATTTCCATGAGAATGGATAATAGGGCTGGGTGAAACAGCAAAAAAAAAAAAAAAAAAAAAAAAAAAATATATATATATATATATATATATATATATATATATATATATATATATATATATATATATATATATATATATATTACAATATAATGAATATAATGTTTTATTGGTATCGATAATTATTGAGTTTTAGTAGAAAAAAATTTTTGAATTTAACCAATGCATTTTTAATTAAGGCAAACAACAAATACTTTTTAAAACAAAGCAAAATAAAATGTAAACAAATCCTCCTTGTATTTTATATTAAGATTAAATAAATAAGTGAGAAACTTAAAGCTGCACAATTCTGGATAAAATGAGAAACTTTTTTTGCTTGTTTCAGATCACCATTCTGAATGACAACTAGACAAAATAACGTTTAGAGGTTCTGACAAAATATTAAGTGCTGTGGTCTATTTTAAAATTTTAAATATATTTGAGTTATTAAAAAAAAAAAAAAATCTGTTTGGATGCATGATTAAATGACACGCTCATAAATAGTCTTGTTTTGTTACTGGATAAATCTGTTTACTGAAGGTTCAACATCAAATAAATTTAACACTCACTTGTCGCCACCTGGTGGTGAAACAATGTAATTGATAAATGTGTAATTTCCAGTGCGTTCAAGTTTCTTTCAAAAGCTTTTATCTGAACTATAAACTTTTATCTCAGTTCTTCTGTGATAAGCTGAATATCTGTAGCACAGAAATAAAGATAGTGTGTGATTGAAAGCACTGTTTGTGCAGCTGTTAATACCGACATGACAACTGCTCTCTCAAGACGAACTTTGAAGTAGATTAACTGTAAGACGTTAGGAAACCATGAAACTACCACACTGACGAGCTGACATGTCCCTTTGTACTAACGAGCTCCTCGTCGCCAGCATTGTTGGGTAAGTTGCTCAAAAAAAGTAGTCCACTACAAATTACTACATTTAAAATTGTAATTTGATTACATTACTGATTACTGCATCTAAAAAGTAATCAGATTACTAATTGGATTCAAGTTACTTTGTGGTGTATTTTTGTAGGTTTTCAAACTGAAACTCAAAGTTCTTTCCGTAATTTAATATCGACTGAAAAATATTACAGTAGTATGAAAACAGCAACTTGACTTAAATATCCATTAATCATCTGTAGGTATGCATGTGTGTGGTAGCTTTACTGTGTTAATGTTTGTATGTAACTGCATTAAAGAAAAATGCTGAAAACATTTATAATAACGTTTGAAAACAGTAGGCCTTTGTTCAGAAGTTACCTTCCCTCCCGATCCTGAACAGAAATCCAATCTAGCTTGTTTAGGCGAGGTTGGACCGCTCTCGTCTTGGGCACAAGTATCCTCCTCCTCCTAGCGTTCTCCTGTGATTCACAATGACGCATCCGCGCCAAACGTGATTTCTTTTAGAAATGCGCTTTACCTAATTTCTTTTTTTTCTTGTAACGCAAGTAACATGATTTTATTGACTTCAGTAACTGTAATCAAATTACGTAAATTTAAAATGTAATGCATTGCGTTATCAGGAAAAGTAATTAGAATACAGTAATGCGTTATACCCAGCTCTGGTCGCCAGCAGGTACAGCACTCATTTTCATGTGTTTGTGTCTTCTGATCTCACGCTCTGATTGCGCAACTTGTTTGCGTGTCACTCGTAGCGCGTCTGTTTGGGACGGAGCGAGCTTGAGAGTTGTTCATGCAACCGAACGGCATGTCTGTTTACATTTTAATGCATTTATGTGAAACCATATCTAGAGCTATATCGAACATTTTTTTCTATCGTTATCGATTAAGACGTACCGTCGATAAATATCGATACCGTTTTATCACCCAGGCTTTCCGGAAAATAAATGAAATAAAATAATAAAAAAATAAATATAATAATAAAAAAAATAAAATAAAAATATATAAAGTATTTGATTTATTTTTATTTTATTTTTTAAAATATTTATAAAAAATAAAATAAAAAATAAAATAAAATAAAAATATATAAAATATTTGATAATTTTTTTTATATAAAATATATATATATATATATATATATATATATATATATATATATATATATATATATATATATATATATATATATATATATATATATATATATATATATATATATATATATATATAATATATATATAAATAAATAAAAATAGTAGCATTACAATTAGTTGCATGAACTCAACAAAAACTAAATAAATAATAATAAAAAAAAACATTTTATGTATACATTTATTCTCAAAACTTTGAACCTCACTATATATATATATATATATATATAGGTGGGTAGCACAGTAGATTTCAACACATCCGTTATCTTGATTTAGTTGGCACTCTTTTTATCCAGAGCATGGCTTTGGCTATCAGTCTTTACTGCCTTCCAGATTACAATGAAGGCTAATTACTTGTTTACGAATATTCAGGTACAGTGTTTTGGTGAATAAGTAATTGAGTGCAGTCTGGCTGGGCCGATGGCGTTTGGGATTGTTCTGTGGCCTCAGGTGAGCTGGAAAGTGACCTGCTGAAAGAAGAGCGGTCTTCCTGTCTGTCAGTTAATCATTTAACAAACCGCAGTGACCAGTGAACTTCTACAGTGGCGATTATCATCTATAATGCTTCTGAGGAGCATGATATAAAGATCATCTTCATGTTAGTTGCTTGATAATTCCAGGGATTAACACATACTTGATGAATACTAATAACACCTCTCCAGCTCTTGAGGTTTGTGCGGTTATAGCTGAATGAGTGTGATGTTTGCATTGGAATTGTGACTCACAGAATTGGTTGCTGAAACTGCTATTCCAAACTGTGTTTATAAAGTTATAGATAATATGAATTTTATTGACTTGTGTGTCATAATCGTAAATGCATCATAAATGCCACACCTTTGCATGAACTTTAAACATCTGCAATTGAATCCTTTTTGCATCATTGATCTGTTTTACAGTTAAAACTGAAATCCGTATTGTGTAAAGCGCTATTGAAATAAAGGTGGCTTGACTTGGATTTGTGGAAGATGGTGATTTTAATGCAGTAAGTTACTGCTTACTATAAGTCTCAAGCTGACATCCATCTAATTTTAGTCTTTAGTAAAAACAGTCTTGGCATTGATTCCTACTGACTGTGCGTTCCCACAGACTGTGGCTTTTCAGAGAAAGGACTAATTTGATGTTTCTATAATAGTCTTTTAAGTGGCACTTTTAAGGCCCTGGAGCATTGGTGGCTGGTCAAGTCAGCCAGTCTGGAGTCTGGAGTCAAAATGGTGTTTCGTCAGCTTGGTACATATTGAACTTAATCTTGCAGATTTGCTAATGTGTTTTAGATGGGATCAGCGTCTGAAGAAATATGTGGAGACTCCCTAATTTGAAGTGACTTTGCCTTTTAAGTTGTCCAATAGAGCAAAAGGATTAACCCAAATATCAGGTTTTCTCACCAAACCCTCAGAGCAAAAACCCTAATGGCAGTAAGCAAACTAACCTAGTTCTTAAACCACATTGCTTTCTTCTTCTCTGCCCATTAATTTGCCTAAAATACAAATAATATATTTAAAACATTTTTCCACCCCTTCAGTCAGGTTATTACTGACGTGCTTGGCATTTTTCTGAACCCGAAGGTCAGTTTGTGCGTAGGATTGTCATTTCTGAATAGTTTAAATAGTTTACATTCTGCTTGAGATGATGGTTCAGATTATTGCAACTTGGTGTATTTAATAACTCTTTCAATGGATCAAGATTTGCAATGGCCATTCTATACATTCAATACTTTTGAGTATTAGCAAAGGATTAGTTCACTTCAGAATTAAAAGGTCCTGATAATTTACTCACCCACATGTCATCCACGATGTTCATGTCTTTCTTTCTTCAGTTTTTGAGGAAAACATTCCAGGATTTTTCTCCATATAGTGGACTTCACTGGGGTTCAACGGGTTGAAGGTCCAAATGTCAGTTTCAGTGCAGCTTCAAAGAGCTCTACATGATCCCAGACGAGGAACTACGTCACGCGGGACCTTTCCAACGTGATTACATCATGCGTGGAGCATCTCAGAGCAGTGCAAGATGAGCATTTGTGGTTAAAAACTATATAATTTTCTTTGAAAATGAGCGAAGGTTTCTCTAGATGAGACTCTTATTCCTCGTCTGGGATCATGTAGAGCTCTTTGAAGCTGCACTGAAACTGACATTTGGACCTTCAAGTCCACTATATGGAGAACAATCCTGGAATATTTTCCTCAAAAACCTTTTTTTTGACTGAAAAAAGAAAGACATGAACGTCTTTGGCATGGGAGTGAATAAATTCAGGACATTTTAATTCTAAAGTCAAATAATCTTTTAAATAGCGTCTTTTGCATAATGCATCAATAAAGTAAGGAAAGTATTTTATCTCCATCTTGACTTTTAAACTACAAAAATGCGTCAGTAAGTCAGTGGAATGTTTTTCAGCGTGTCTCGCCCATAATGGACTAGGCATGTAGCTTCTGAGTATTTGCCAAAGAACATGCCCTGAGAATAAAAATAGGCTCGATTCAGCACAGACGAATGTTCCTAATCCCATTTTCAGCGCAAACTTTTCACATTTCACAGTCTGAGAATGACCCCAATCTCTTACATGACCATTCAGAACAACTGAGCATGTCTCATTCCCACAAAACCATCAAAAAAATGAAGCTGGTGTCTTCTCAGACGTAATGTCTGCAAAGGAGCAAGCTGCAATCTACTTCTCCCTCCTTTTGGCAGTCTGTAGTTTGTTAGCTGAACCCAACTTCCTTCCTGGGATCATAATCTATTAGGCATGTCCATTGCATCATTTGACTTTCCTGAAAACCACAGGCACGGCAAAGTTTTCTGAGGACGATAAGTCCGAGTCTGACGTCCTCCTCCCTCTTTTATTAACCATAAACTGAATCAAACGCAGCCAGGTTGGTAATCAAACCTGATCCTAATCTGTTTGGGGTCAGTGGACTGATGGGTAATCAGCAATAACTGCTTCTTGAATCATGACTAAAGTCTTTTCATATCTGCTTAGCACTTTCAATGGCTGTGAGATGATCAGCCCTTGGATGGATGATCACATTAGTTTTTTGAGCTTGTAGCAAGTCCAAAAGTGACGAGCAGCAGATATATCATGGTTTTCAGTGCTGTTTTATTGTACTTTTGGTCATTGCAGGTTAAAAGCCACCTGATGTTCAGTGCTTCTTCTTCCATGAGGAATAGGAACAGTTAAGATGGTTATCTTTGTAAGAGCGGAGCTGAAAAAGCCCCCTTATAATCTTGAAAGAATGAAGGCAACCTTTGATCTGTAGAGTAGAATAGTAAAACCTGTATATTACTGTAAGTTTAAGGTGTTTTTGGAGTGAATAAAAATTGTTTAAAGAGGACCTATTATGCTATTTTACAAAGTATTTGGTTTTAAAGCAGGTTTTCCTGCTTGAATGTTGATTATTCTCCTCATATTCTCCATTGTTGCAGCTCCTCTCTTCCCAGTCTGTCAGTAATCCTCTGTTTAGTTCCTGTCTCTATGAAGCCCCTCCTTCTGAAAAGCACAATGTGCTCTGATTGGTCGACTGGAGCAGTGTGTTGTGATTGGTGTTTGGGAAATGTCCCGCCCCTTACCATAACCGCCAGGAACCGCAACTCAACCAGGCCCCGCTCCTTTACTCTGCGTATGAATTATTTAAATGAGGAATATTGTGAAGAAAACTCAAGATGGAGGCGTTTCAGAAACGCTGACACCGATATAGAGACTAACTCACGCTGGAGGGACTTTGGAGAGACCTTTTCATGCTCAAACAGTAAACATTTGATGTCTGTGCATGAGTGTGAAGTGAATCTGTGGTTCACATTGGAAAGCAGCTGCTCTATGAAAGCGAGTCATTGGCTCAAGGCGCTGTGAGGCTGCAGGAGTGTCCTGTTGCTGCGTCTCTTGTGGGCCTTTGGACTTGCAGTTGTTTAACAGTTTGAATGGTCCTTTGTTTCTGTATCTCTTCATGTAGTCTGAAGTGGTGCTGTAGACTCAGGCCATCTCTGCACTTGTCACTCTGTCATGTGTTTAGAAATTACTGCATTGAGCAAAATATGTGCTGTAACCAATTAAGCACCATTGTGCGGTGTACAAGCACATCTGTCTGCCGCTGATGCAGTGAATGAGAGCCGATCTCTGAAGGCAATTTGTCATTCACAGAGCAGCTGTTCTAACTGGATGTGATGCAAGAAGATTCCAGCGACAAGCAGTTCGTCTGTCCACTCCAGCACAACCACGAGACGTGACGAAATCAAAACTCGCAACCAAATCAGTGCAAAATCACAGCCAATCAGAAGAACTTGTGGGCGGAGTCTCTCTGCAAATGCATTGCACTCGTGACCAAATTAATGCAAAATCACAGCCAATCAGAAGAGCGTGTGGGCGGAGTCTCTCTGCAAGCGCATTGCACTCGCAACCAAATTAATGCAAAATCACAGCCAATCAGAAGAACTTGTGGGCGGAGTCTCTCTGCAAGCGCACTGCATTCGCGACCAAATTAATGCAAAATCACAGCCAATCAGAAGAGCGTGTGGGCGGAGTCTCTGCAAACGCCTTGCACTCGCGAACAAATTAATGCAAAATCACAGCCAATCAGAAGAGCATGTGGGCGGAGTCTCGAGTCTCTTTGCTCTCTTCATTTATTTTAAAGTACTTCTGTAATTAATAAAAGTAAAATATTTGTCTTTACTTTAAGGATTAGAAGTTGTGAAGCAAGCCCTATATATTTTGAAATAGAAACAATCAAGATTGAACATTTACTGAAAAATATTTAATTTTATCTGTTAACCTGCATGTCATTTGACCGACATCAGAGAACCGTGAATATGCAAATGTGTGTTGTTAGATTGTAATATATTTTATGTCTAATGGGCTTGGATTGGGAACCCTTAAATAAGGGATTTGCAGGAGTCCAAGACTCTGAGCGGGAGATTCATCCCGGTGTTTGTCCACAAACTCTTGTGCTTGTTTGTACTGATTTAAGATGGACCGGACCATTAAACACCCTCACGCTGAAAGCAGTTTCCAGAGGGCACTTCCTGGCTTTAGTGCTGTGGTTTTCCAGGAATCATGAACTGTTGGTCTAAATGGACTGAAAAAGGAAGTAAAGACACAGTGATGGGGTGAATTCATGGATTGATCAACACAATCGATCTATAAATGAAACCCAACTTTCATTAGCGTATCTGGTCAGAGCGATCAGTGTATGTAGTGTGTGAATATTAAACTGCTCCAGGTCATGAAAGTCATCACAGACTTGCACTACTACAGCAAAAGACAGCTTGGCAAGAGGCAGAGGCGAGTTTTGTGAGGTTTGTGGTGGTGGTCAGCGGTCGGCGTGTGGATGAGTCCGGTGTGTGTTTGCAGCGCTGGCCTCTGGCAGAGGTTTCAGGACGGCATTAAAGCAACAAGGCCGGTCTCTGTGTGGAGAGCGTGAACTGGCCCGCGGCCCCGCAGTCGAACAACATGGCAGCAGCTGCCTGAAGACCAGGCCAGTGTGTCTTTTCAGATGGACACAGACACGGCTTTATATCGTGCTGCTGTTATTGGATGGCTGTGCACTAGGAAAAAGCCAACAAACTAAGATACGAGACCTCTTTCCTCTTTCTGACTGTTTTGAAATCACATGATGGTTGATGTCAGAAATCTCTCCACTAGAGGTCAGACAATACTGGGCAGCGTTTCCCAAAAGCATTGTAAGCCTAAGTTGATCGTTGCTCCATTGGTTTCAATGGAGCTACGATCAACTTAAGCTTACGATGCTTTTGGGAAACGCTGCCCTGGTTTCTACAGATACTGGTTAAAGCCCATTTCCAGTCAATAGGGAAATAGTTTTCATGTACTCCTGTGTACAGATACACTTTAATGTACAAATATGATCTGCAATTCATCAAAAAAAAAAAAAAAAAAAAAAAAAAAAATAAAACTAGTATTAATAAATAAATAAATGATGAATAATTTAAAATATGAAACAATTCATTATTCATAAATAATAATTGAAATTAAATAGCATCACATTAATATTATAAAAAAAGCATAATTATTTTAATTTATATTTTTATAAATAATTGAAAATAATAAATATCACAATATTATTTTTCAGTACATTATTAAAATAAGTATATATTAATAGTATTAATATTAATGAAATTAATAAATATTTTAATATTAAAATATTTATAAATATTTATAAATTATTGATAATAATAATTTAAAATAAATAATTATAAATAATAAATACTATTATAAATAAACTTATAATCATTGGTATTTTTGAAAATTAAATTATTACTATTTTTGAGTATTAGTAGTAATAATAATAATAATAATGGAAAATAATAATGGAAAATAATAATTGAAAATAATAAATAAAATCACAATATTGTTTGTCAGTACATTAAAATAAGTATCATTTATTATTATTATTATTATTATTATTATTATTATTAATAATAATAATTCAAAATAATAAATATTATTTATACATTTAAATTAAAAAATAATTTAAATATTTATAAACTTTAATAACATTGTTATTTTTGAAAATTAAATTATTCTTTTATTATTAATAAGAATAAATTATAATTATCTTAATAATTATCATTGCCACTACTATAATTTAAATTAAACATCACAATATTGTTTATGAGTACATTATTAAAATAATAATTGTTATTATGAACATTAATGAACTTAATTAAATTATTTAAAACAACATTTATAAATTATTAATTATATTAATTGAAAACAATATTATAAAATAATATCTTTTATAAGTAAAGTTTAATAATCATTGTTTTTGAAAATGAAATTATTATTATTATTATTATTATTATTAGAGTTTTATCTACAGAAATTATAAATCAATCTACTCCCCACAGATAAAAAGTAACTGGCTTGAACAAAAACTGAAGTCTGGCACATTTTTCCTGACCCACTCACTCATCTGGACAGTAAAAGTTTGTTGAGGTTGTTCATGGTTTGGTCTGAATGCCTGATTTACGAATCGTCGTCTGTCCACAATGTCTCTCGGTGCTGTGAGGTCATTGTTGGCTCTTAACGCTCCTCTTTTCCATTAAAGCAGCTCTTGTAGTTTCTGGTTTTACTGTATTAGTGTGTGTTTGATGTCTGAGACGGGTGTGGTGGAGGACTGGGAAGGGGCGGTGGGACTGATGGTAACACAACCCGCCCGGGCTAAAAATAGATGTGGAAGGAAAAGCCTGGATGTCTGTGGTCTGCTCCGTTAATTACAGGGAAAGGTTAACCGTGCAAACCTGCAGTGGAAAAGTGGATGTGCAAAGCATTCTTTACATGAGGTGTCCGTATGCGTTACATAACACACGAGTAAAATAACTCTCAAGTAATTAACTATATCTCTGTGTAAACGTCCGAGATATCCCATCGGGCTAAGTCATATTTGAATATTTGTAATATATATGCAATGCTTTTACTGTGGCTTATAATTGAGCATCAAGATTTTTTTAGATATTTAGAAATAAAATGTTATACATTATAATTTCAGCTCTAGCAGTATGAGTGACCGCTATTTTCCCTCGTTTCATCCCACACAGGAAGGGCAAAGGGAAGCCCAACGGAAAGAAGCCGACCCCCGAGGAGAAGAAGCTTTACCTGGAACCAGAATACACCAAAGTAAGAGTCGTGGATTTTGAACTCAAGGAGCTGGTGGTGTTGCCGAGGGAGATCGACCTGAACGAATGGCTCGCCAGCAACAGTAGGTGTCCCCTGTGACCTCGTCTGGCTCCCGCAAAAATAAATGACATTTCCAGAGCTCTGGAATAGATTCAGTAGTGTGTATTACTCCTTTTTTGGCAAAAGCCACTTTGTAGAAATGCAGAGGAGATGTTATGTTGTTTTTAATGTGATGAAGTCCCGACCCTTGACCCTAACCCTGGCCGACTCGACTGTCTGTCGTTGTGTTGTGTCGAGTTTCTAGGTGTGTTTGAAAACATCTCTTGGTCAGCGGGAATGTATGATTTCATAACTGTATGATAAAGCGGCTCAGAATAACATTCCTCAGCCCACCAATCACACCATTGTTTGCGTTTCCCTCCATTTTATCTTGAAAGAAAACACATGTGAAGAAACCATAAAGTGCGGCTTAATTTAGGAAACATTAATGCACTTTCAAATTCCACAAGCACTTATTAAACCAAATCACTGCCTTTTATGGTGAATTCAGGCCTTTGCTTTACAGCTGGATCTGTACAGTCTCGTTTGCTACCTTTGAGGGCATCGCTTCATGCATTTCCCGATAATTGAATTGTTAAATTACAGATGTTACACAGTCCTTGAGATGACAGTGTTATTTTAAATGGGAACACAGTTGATCATTTCACTCTTATTTCGCTCATATTTTTAGATATTTCTATAACTTAGTTTATTTTATAAAAGCATGGGTCAGCGTTGACCATTTAAGATTGTGCCAAACGTCACACAATTGTTTGATTTTGTGGGATTTTAGAGTAGAAATGCATAATCTGGATACTTCTACATAAGTTATAAATGTTTATTATATATAAATATTTACAAATTCACTTTTTGTGAACATATAAATAGTAATTGTAATAATTATATATGTAAATTTAATAACGTGCATATTTGCATCCATTTATAAAAAAAATAAAGAAAAATTGAGAAAAATGGTTATTTACACAATAAAATTTAATAAAAAAACTAAAAACAAAAGTTATTGTTTATGCATAATTTAATGAGGAACACAAATGTATTTATGTTCTTTGCCAATTGATTAATTACTAAAGTAGAGCTGTAGGCCTGTCACTATTATTTATTAATTGTATGATTGAGGATATTCAATCTAATTGCAATTATTTGAGATAATTTAGTAATTTACATTTCAGTAGCTTAATTCAGACTTATTATTATATTATATTATATTATATTATATTATATTATATTATATTATATTATATTATATTATATTATATTATATTATATTATATTATATTATATTAATTATATTATATTATATTATATTATATTATATTATATTATATTATATTATAATAATATTGTTATTTATTAATAATATTAATGTGGTGATATTTATTTAGTATTATTATTATTATTATTATTATTATTATTATTATTATTATTATTGATAATGACAATACTATCAACAACATTTCATTATAATTATTTAGTTTAATATTATTTTAAACTATATCTTTTTTTATTAATTATTAATTTAATAAATACTGTATAAATAGTTTTACTGTCAAAAAGGTCATATTTGTACATTAAAGTATATCTGTACACAGGAGTACATTAAAACTATTTCCCTATTAATTGGAAATTGGCTTTACAACAAACTTTTATTATTATATTATATTATATTATATTATATTATATTATATTATATTATATTATATTATATTATATTATATTATATTATATTATATTATATTATATTATATTATATTATATTATATTAATTCATTTTCACAGCATTAAAGTAAATAATATGGGCCTATTTATTATCATTTTATTACTTTATTATATCCGATTCCAAGTAAATAAATAACGTATTGGGTTTCGTGAAGAAAACAGAATTAATTCTTTAATCACAGTTATTTAAAAAAAGAAGGCCTAGATTTGTGTTATTATCATTGCTTAATCTCTGAACCGTCTCTGTGATTCTCTAGCCACGACGTTCTTCAATCTCATCAACCTCCAGTACAGCACGATCTCCGAGTTCTGCACGGGAGACACGTGTCCGGCCATGACCGCCTGCAATACGTAAGTATCTATTATTCATCCTGGCTCTGTTATCCATTATTAAGCCTGCGGAGCGGCAACGCGACACTCTTCTGTGACAGGAGACCCTCAGGGGTCGTGACCCGCGGCGGAGGTCGAGACCTGCAGTCGTGTTTGACCCCGGGGAGAGAAGTGATAGTAAAAGAATAGGAAGTGGAATGGTTTTTAATTCAGTGCGTTCTTCCTGTTGTGTTTATGATCGGACTATAACTGGGTCACCTGTGTGCTGATGGGAAAAGGAAGGCGCTCCAGTGTTTACTGAAGCACTTAGCCAGGATATGAAACTGCTTTATGGGAAGACAGTTTGGTTAATGAACAACCACGGTGAAGAAAGTGTGTGGGGATGATGGGAGGAGAGCGTGCTGTATGTATTGGGTGTATATTTGTATTGGGATCTTCCTGAACCAAATCTCTCTCTCTCTCAGGACATACTACTGGTATGATGAAAAAGGGAAGAAGACGAAATGCACAGCACCGCAGTATGTGGACTTCGTCATGAGTTCTGTTCAGAAGCTGGTGACGGATGAGGACATCTTTCCCACTAAATATGGTGAGCGAGTCTCCACCGACACCTGGTGGATGAATGTGGAACTGCATGACTGAAGCAAATAGGCTGTTTCTTTTTTCTTTTTTTTTAGCAATACATAGTAAAATATATCTATATAATATGTAACTGTATCCCAAATGTGAATATGATCTTAAAGATCAATATAATTATCTTGTGTTTTGTTTATTTTAAAAGCATCAATTTTTGTAAATAGCTAATAAACACACACATCTGGATGGTTGCATGCAGGTGCATGGATAAATGTTTAGGAAATGGGATTCATAAAATATAAAAAATTTCACAAACTACAGCAGTTTATTACTTGTTTAACCCTCTGGTCACTAGGGGTCACACTTGGCTCCTTTGCAGTCAAAAGTGATCTAAGCCCTTACATGTAAAAACCAATATAATATATTTTTGTTCAATACTATTATTTAGAATTTTGAGGGTATTTTATGACACTGTGCAATATTTATACAATTTCTATTAGGTATTTTTCCCCATTTAAATTGATACACACTTCTTTTTGTAACATATTTTTAAATTATTTTTCAATCAAAGCAGTATTTCATGTTAAAATAGAGGCATTTAAAATCCAATTTTTCAAAGGTAGATTAGCGCCATCCGGTGAAACATCTGTAATGAATCAGTCTTGAACACAGAGGAGGACATTTTGTTACATTTTAGAGTTCACCCCTTCATTGCTGTGCACTTTTTCTTTTTGCACAGTGGTTCAGGGCCGTGCAGAGACCTTTGGAGGGGCAGGTGCTCAAAGTATAAAAGGGGCACATGGAACAAGGCTTTAGCGCTGCTCAAAATATCAATACAGCAATATATTGTGATGCATTCCTTGCTGATTCGCGTATCGATATGGATGATTATGTATTGATACAGCAGCAAATGCTGTGATGCAGTTTTGAAAAAGAAACAGAATGGGAAAGTTTAAAAGTTAAAAAAAATATTTTCTTTCCACCTAATAATAACTCTGGGATTAGAAAGTTGTCTTAAGTTGTCCCAACCTGATGGCTTTTTCTTCTCTGTTTTACAGAATAATTAAGAACAGCTGTTATAGTAAAAACTATAGAAAACTTTATAGTAAAATCGACATGGCCCATGTTTCCTACAGTACAATATAGTTTTATTATCTGAAAAAAAAAAAAAAAAAAAAAAAAAACATTAATTGGGGGATAGGATGATGGTGGCCATGGCAGGGGTAAGAGTGAGAAATCATCAAAAATATAAATAAAGAAACTAAAATATGTGTGTGTGTGTGTGTGTGTTCATTCTGATGGCACCCACTAAAAATCACAGTGTAGCATTAATCTTATAAGTGGAGGATGAGTGGTTGTAGGCACTTATAACAGAAGTTTCCTGTTGGACATGTCCCTAAAAATGTTAATGACATCATTGTCACTAGGGTCACCTATCCTTCACACTGCACTTTGATGTCAGGTCAGGTATATTATTCCATTTTATATTGACATTGATATTTTTACATTTATTTCCAGAGAGATATTATTGAGTTTACAGGCTAAAGTGGTCTTGCTGTTGTAAACAATGTTGCTATTGTAGGAAAAAAAAATGTGTGTCACATTTAAAATATAATTATATTATATTATTTTTATTTTTATAATGATAATTCAGAGAATGAGAAAATTTGAATAAGTCTTACCAGTGTTGTGATAATTATTTTTAAGGCACTCTACGTTTAAAAATAAATAAATAAATAAATAAATATTGTAATATAATAATAGTTTAGTCAAATAACATAAAAAAGAACAGACCCCTCGATGCCTGCCTGTGAAACTTTTCTCCCTCAAACAGCACGCTAACGTTACTTCTACACTACAGACTACACACAGCAATATAAACAACACTTCTGAATGTTCTCACATCACATCGTTCTTGTAAAATAATAATAAGTAAATAAACTTCAAAATCACTTCGCTGAGAATGAAACACCACTTACCAGCTGCCGCGGTGTTGAAAATATCCCCTGGCAATTAAAAATGCGCGTGCGGCATGGGGAATCGTGCCGGTCGGATGAGGTCCTCGTCGTCAGGTAAAAGGTCATCATGTGGGTCATTTTATTTACGGCTAAATTATTATTAATAAATTTTACTAATATTTAGACATTCACAAAAGGTCATGTTATTACAAAAAAAAAAAAAAAAAATAGAGGAAATTTTGCTTTGACAAAAGGGCACTTTGAGCACTAAGGGGCAAAGGGGCAGGTGCTCAAGCACCCAGGCCCCCCCCCCCCCTGCACGTGCCTGCAGTGGTTGATTTGTAGTGTGTATCCCCAAAAGATTCTGAGTTTTCGTATTTTTCCGTATTTCCCATTCATTTCCTATGGTGGTCATTTTTGACCCCGAAGGAGCCAAGTGTGACTATTTCTTTTACAACCCTTTAACATATCTGAATTATGCCAATGATTTTTTTTTTCACATAGCTAATGCAACAAAAGTCACCAAGTGTCATCCCATTCCGATGAAGCAAAAATAAATAAATAAATAAATAAAAACATATAATTTTTCGCTTGTTTTTGACTGAAGAGGACAGGCTTTTGACCTTTATAATTGTACATATAATTTTAAAATTGTGATTTTCCAGGTTTTGATGAAAATATATATGTATAAATATATAATCTGATATAAAACATAACTTGATTTATAGTTAATATACACTATCAGTCAAAAAGTTTGGAAACATTACTATTTTTAATGTTTTTGAACAAAGTCTCTTATGCTTATCAAGGCTGCATTTATTTCATAATAAATACAGAAAAAACAATAATATTGTGAAATATTATTACAATTTAAAATGATGGTTTTCTATTTTAATATACTTTAAAATATAATTTATTCCTGTGATCAAAGCTGAACTTTCAGCATCATTACTCCAGTCTTCAGTGTCACATGATCCTTCAGAAATCATTCTGATATGATGATTTATTATCAATGTAGGAAACAGTTGTGCTGCTTAATATTATTTTATAACCTGTCATACTTTTTTCAGGATTCTTTGATGATTAAAAAGTTTAAAAATAACAGCATTTATTTAAAATAGAAATCTTTTGTAACAATATACACTACCGTTCAAAAGTTTGGGGTCAGTAATTTCTTTTTTTTTTTTTTTTTTTTGAAAGAAATTAATACTTTTATTCAGCACGGATGTGTTTTAAAATGATAAAAAGTGATAGTAAAGATTTATATTGTTAGAAAATATTTTCATCAATGAATCCTGAAAAAAGTATTACAGTTTCCAAAGAAATCTGAAGCAGCACATCTGTTTCCAACATTGATAATAACTGATCATCAAATCATCATATCAGAATGATTTCTGAAGGATCATGTGACACTGAAGACTGGAGTAATGATGCTGAAAATTCAGCTTTGATCACTGGATATAAATTACACTTTACTATATATTCACAGCTGATTTACACTGGAATAATATTTCACAATATTACTGTTTTATTTATTATTTGTTTTTCTGTATTTATTATGAAATAAATGCAGCCTTAATGAGCATAAGAGACTTTGTTCAAAAACATTAAAAATAGTAATGTTTCCAAACTTTTTGACTGATAGTTTATACACTAGTGCTCATAAGATTGGGTCGTTTTTTTGTTTGTTTGTTTGTTTGTTTGTTTTTTTAAGAAATTAATGCTATTATTCATCTGGGTTGCAGTAGATTGATCAAAAGTGACAGTAAAGACATTTATAATGTTACAAAAGACTATTCTTTTCCACTTTTTATTCATCAAAGAATCCTGAAAACAAAATGCTTCTGGAGCAGCATGAATGTTTTCAACATTGATAATAATCATAAATGTTTCTTGAGTATCAAATCATCATATCAGAATGATTTCTGAAGGATCATGTGACACTGAAGACTGGAGTAATGATGCTGAAAATTCAGCTTTGATCACAGGAATAAATTACACTTTACTATATATTCACATTACAATAATATTTCACATTTTTTTACATTATTTTTGATCAAATAAACACATGAGCATTAGAGACTTCTTTAAAAAAACGTACCCACCATACTTACAGCCCTGATATGAATATGAGAAATATTGCTGTTCTCGTACAAACCGCTGTTTTCTCGTGTCCTCTGCAGGTAAAGAGTTCCCCAACACCTTCGACACACTGGTGAAGAAAATCTGCAGGTATCTCTTCCACGTTCTGGCGCACATCTACTGGTCCCACTACAAGGAGACGGTGGCCATGGACCTGCACGGACACCTAAACACACTGTACACGCATTTCATAGTCTTTATAAGGGAATTCAATCTGATGGACCCCAAGGAGACGTCCATAATGGACGACCTGACGGAGGCCCTCTGCACGCCTCTGCCGCCTCAGCCACAGAACCACGTGACCGAGAGATGAGGCCGGCGCCCGGGCTCTCGCCGCACCTGCCAAGCCGGGGTTCAGAAGGTCTACGGCGCTCACAGAGCCGCTGGGACTCACAGACCTTCACCCTTCCAGAACATTGTTCTCTTTAGGACCCAGTAAGGAGCGCTCAGCCGGGCCGAATGACCTCAGAGGCGGCCCGTCTAACCCTTTAACCAAGAACAACCTGATGCTTCTTTCGTTTCCTTCCCGTTTTTCGCTTCCTTTCGCATCTTCCCTCGCCCCTTCGATGCATATGAGCAGCACTTTTCCCCTCTCTTGGTGTAATAAGGGTGTTGGCCTGGTCCTCGTGTATGGTATAAAGGTTTCTTTCTCGTTTTTTTATAGGGTAAAAGGGGAGTGTGTGCGTGTGTGTGTATGTGTGTGTGTTCAAGGCTTTTGCACTCAGGAACTGAGAGAGCTGTCAATGCTACCTGCTCAACCATAAGCCTCTCGGTGTCACTTTACTCATCCTATAGCAGTCCCATCATCCCGAACGGTCCTCTACTTAAACGGGATAGACTTCTGTTGCATATTAGCATGTTAACCACTGTAGAGGAGACCCTCTGAATGATTCGACGGGCACGTTTGGCTCCAGGGCCTGGGTTCATGCGTTCTCTCTCGAGTGACAAAGACATTCGCGTTGTCTGCTGTTGAATCCAAACGCCTGCTCTTCAGGCTCTGGAAACGTCCCGACGTTTGGAGCGTCTCGGGTGCAGTGGGACGCAGGGAGGCTTGTAATCATGTCTAGCCTCATTCTGAAAAGACGATTTGTGAATGGAAAAGAATGTACACTTAGTGTCTACGTATCGATCGCAAAGATTAATATTATCTTAGAGTGACTGAGCGAGCGAGAAAAAGAGCGGCAGATGTTTTAGTTCTCCCTTCGTCGCTGTTAAGAGAGTTGTGTTTCGATGACCTCTTTGTGAGAAGATCGGACCCTTTTCTTTTTTCTTTTATTTAATTTATTTCTTTGTTTTCTGTTTCTTTTCGTTTTGGTTTTAGTTGACAGTTTCAGGGCTCCTCAGTTCTGGCTTTTGTTTTATGTATTTTAATAATACTTTAAGTTAAAAGCGATTTAATATTTTAAGCTCTGCAAATTATAACCTAATAAAATATTTAAAAGTCACAAACTTGGGTATTTCTTTTTTTTTCTGTGAACTCAAGATGATGTGATTTCATGTGTCTTGGTGATTGTAGCTGTCATAAGCCATCAGCATTATTTTTGCATGTTTAACAGTGGAATTCCTGGTGAAAAACTACATTACCCATGATTCTGCACAGAAAACTCCACTTAACCAATCAGAGAATCGATGCCAGAAGAGATCCGCCCACTTACACAAAGCATGTTCAATCCTGCACATCTTTTGATTTTAGCATAGTGTATTTTGGTGACGCAAAGAGCAAATATATTAGACAGTTAAACACACTTATCATGCTTTAGCTGCAAAGACAACAGGAAAATCAGTCCCTATATGGGGGAAGAGGCAGGGAAAAAAAAGACGGAAGAAATCGAGTCGATTATTTTCAATTAGTTTTATTATGCACTGTGATTTCATACGCATTATATAGTAAGCTATGCATATTTTAAATAATATTATTAGTATATACAGTACTTATGATAATCATTAACTGATAGTTTAGGGAGACCCGATTTCAAGGGAGGATCTGACATGTCATGACACCGGAGCTACTTCTCTCTGTTTATGTATATGAAGAGTCAGGTACTGGGCTGCTCCACAGGTTGTCGTCCCGGCCGGTCTAAAATAGTCGGAATATGAACACTTATTATAGGCAGTTTGGAAGATGGATTCATGATGTACTTGCTTATTATATACATTCTGTACATTTAAAAAACCTTTAATTCACCCTTCTCTGGGAGTTTGATTGACAGGCGGTCTGACCAATCATAATGCTGAATCTGTCGTTTGTCCAATAAACAAACCAGACAGGAGAGTTGGATCATTAACATTTGTGGACTTTACCTTGAAAATGGTGTGTATTGACGTCTTTCCTCGGTTGAAACAACATACCTTCTGATGTTCATTCATGTTTATTTCATGCTATAACTAGTAAAAGAGGAATCGGTTCACGTGACGCTTGAACTGAGGCGCTACAGCGATCTGTCACCACACATTAAAGAGCCACAAAATGGCATTTATTATATATATTATATATATAATGGCATTTATTATATATATAATATATTTTCTGAAAAAAATGCCAATTTAAGACCAAAGGTAACTTTCTCTGTCGGCGCGTTGTCCGTGTCCTCTTTGCTCCACAATGTATTTCTCACTGCGTGAAAATGAAGTGTGGTGTGAGAACGATGTCTTTTGCAAAGGGTCATTTCACCTATAAAACTCATAAAACGATCATGCTGAAGCATGCAGATAGATGGCAGTGCAGTCAAACATCATTGTTGTATGTTTTCAAAATGGGGAAGTGCTCTGTGGGAATAGAAGTATAAAAAAATTGTAAAAATGCTTTTTAAAATAAAGTATTGATTAAAGTTAAATATATAAATAGATTAAAATAAATAGAAATGTAAATTAATAAAACAAAATATTAGATTAAAAATGTGCTATTATTAAAATAAATACACAGTAAAGTACTAGGGAGTAGAAGAAAAAAAACTTTATTTTTTTCTAAACAAGAGATTTACACATTTATAATACTTATTTTTCACAGTATAAATTGGATCCTTATACATAAAAATGTTTTGCTGCATTTTAAATTTGAGGATGGGGGTGTGTATCATCTGAAAGATTGAAAACCCCTGTCCTAAAGTACATACTGAATACATGTTTTAAAAAGGGACAATTTATTATTCATTTTAATTTCTGATAGTTTAGTTCTTATAATAGACCCTCGCTACAGATCTCCAATATACAGATTACTATGTAATTCAGCATTTTATTATTTTACAAGCAATGAACTATACAACCATAAAGATCCCACATATTCCTCCTCCATCCAACCATCTTTATTTATCCGCTCGCACAAACGCGGAGAAAACGCTGTCCTTCTGCTCCAGCAGCACATCGGGTTCATCGTATTCGACGATCGCACCGTGTTTCATCACGATCACCGCGTCCGAGCCCAGGATGGTGTGAACGCGATGCTGTCCGACACAAAACACATCAGCCATCAGATCGCAACCAAGCCATGCTGAAGACGGTTCATAGTGCGAGAGGTGCAGGTACTCACTGCTATCGTCACCACTGTCCGGTCTGCAAACGCCGTCATGACTACTTTCTGCAGAATGCTCTCCTGCAGGAGCAAAGGAAGATGGAGATTAGGTCAACTTTACATGCAGCAAATAAGCCAGTGAATGATGTTCTGTGGTTCTCACTGTGGCCATGTCGATCGATGCTGTGGCTTCATCCATGATGAGGATGCTGCTCTTCCTCACGAAGGCTCGGGCGAGACAGAAGAGCTGCCTCTGGCCCTGACTGAAGTTCTCTCCTCCCTCCGTCACTGTGGCGTCTGTGGAGGTTCAACCAAACCTATATAAATGTCTGAATGAAAGTAATTCATTTCTTTTTCTTTTTTCACAAAAAATCTGAAGCAGCACAACTGTTTTCAACATTGATAATAATCATACATTTTTCTTGAGCAGCAAATCATCATATCAGAATGATTTCTGAAGGATCATGTGACACTGAAAACTGGAGTAATGATGCTGAAAATTCAGCTTTGATCAAAGGAATAAATTACACTTTAACATATACTTACATAGAAAACAGCTATTTTAAATTGTAATAATATTTAACATTTTTTACAGTAGTTTTGATCAAATAAACAGCTTTGGTGAGCAGAAGAGACTTCTGAATTATTCCAAGCATTTGAATGATAGTGTACTTCTTATTTTTGTTCTGCTCATCCAGTCAGTTGGCGTCACTAATGTGTAGACTTTACTTTTAAAAAATGACAACGTATTCATTCACCTAGTCCACCAGGTAAAGCTTTAACAACTGGCATTAGCTGGGCGATTTCAAGAGCCTCCCAAAGCATTTTGTCTGTGGCCTTTCTCTCTGGATCCAGATTAAACCTGAGAAAGAGAGAAAACAAGTGCATGCTTCAAGACTACACCTGAGAAGACTAGAAAAAAGTCTGATATTTGTGTGAGTGAGTTGGTGAGTGAGTGATTCGGTGATTGAGTGAGTGAATGAATGAGTCGGTGAGTGATTCGGTCAGTGATTGAGTGAGTGAGTCAATGAATCAGTGAGTGAATGAATGAGTCAGTGAGTGATATGGTGATTGAGTGAGTCAGTGAGACAAGAAAAGTGGCTGATATTTGGGTGAGTGAGAGTGAGAGTGAGTCAAAGAATCCGTGAGTGAATAAAATAGTAATTGAGTGAGTGAGTCAATGAATGAGTGAGTGAATGGATGAGTCAGTGAGTGAGTTGGTGAGTGAGTGATTCTGTGATTGAGTGAGTCAGTGAGACTAGAAAAGTGGCTGATATTTGGGGGAGTGATTGAGTCAATGAATCAGTGAGTGAATGAATGAGTCAGTGAGTGAGTTGGTGAGTGAGTGATTCTGTGATTGAGTAAAGTCAGTGAGACTAGAAAAGTGGCTGATATTTGTGTGTGTGTGAGTGAGTGAGTGAGTCAATGAATCAGTGAGTGAATGAATGAATGAGTCAGTGAGTGATTCAGTGATTGAGTGAGTCAGTGAGACTAGAAAAGTGGCTGATATTTTTGTGAGTGAGTCAATGAATCAATGAGTGAATGAATGAGTCATTGAGTGAGTGATTCGGTGATTGAGTGAGTCAGTAAGACAAGAAAAGTGGCTGATATTTGTGTGTGTGTGTGTGTGTGTGTGTGTGTGTGTGAGTGAGTCAATGAATCAGTGAGTGACTGAATAAGTCAGTGAGTGAGTGAGTGAGTGAGTGAGTAAATGAGTCAATGAGACTAGAAAAGTGGCTGATATTTGTGTGTGTGAGTGAGTCAATGAATCATTGAGTGACTGAATAAGTCAGTTAGTGAGTGATTCGGTGATTGAGTGAGTCAGTGAGACTAGAACAGTGGCTGATATTTGGGTGAGTGAGTCAGTGAGTGAGTCAATGAATCAGTGAGTGAATGAATGAGTCAGTGAATGAGTTGGTTGGTGAGTGAGTGAGTGATTCAGTGATTGAGTAAAGTCAGTGAGACCAGAAAAGTGGCTGTTATTTGGGTGTGTGAGCAAGTCAATGAATCAGTGAGTGAATGAATGAGTCATTGAGTGATTTGGTGATTGAGTGAGTCAGTGAGTGAGTGAGTCAATTAATCAGTGAGTGAATGATTCAGTGATTGAGTGAGTGAGACAAGAAAAGTGGCTGATATTTGGGTGAGTGAGAGTGAGTCAAAGAATCAGTGTGTGAATGAATGAGTCAGTGAGTGAGTTGGTGAGTGAGTGATTCAGTGATTGAGTAAAGTCAGTGAGACCAGAAAAGTGGCTGATATGTGTGTGTGTGAGTGAGTCAATGAATCAGTGAGTGAATGAATAAGTCAGTGAGTGAGTGAGTCAATGAATCAGTGAGTGAATGATTCAGTGATTGAGTGAGTCAGTGAGACAAGAAAAGTGGCTGATATTTGGGTGAGTGAGAGTGAGTCAAAGAATCAGTGTGTGAATGAATGAGTCAGTGAGTGAGTTGGTGAGTGAGTGATTCAGTGATTGAGTAAAGTCAGTGAGACCAGAAAAGTGGCTGATATTTGTGTGTGTGAGTGAGTCAATGAATCAGTGAGTGAATGAATAAGTCAGTGAGTGAGTGAGTCAATGAATCAGTGAGTGAATGATTCAGTGATTGAGTGAGTCAGTGAGACAAGAAAAGTGGCTGATATTTGGGTGAGTGAGAGTGAGTCAAAGAATCAGTGTGTGAATGAATGAGTCAGTGAGTGAGTTGGTGAGTGAGTGATTCAGTGATTGAGTAAAGTCAGTGAGACCAGAAAAGTGGCTGATATTTGTGTGTGTGAGTGAGTCAATGAATCAGTGAGTGAATGAATAAGTCAGTGAGTGAGTGAGTCAATGAATCAGTGAGTGAATGAATGAGTCAGTGAGTGAGTGATTCGGTGATTGAGTCAGTCAGTGAGACAAGAAAAGTGGCTGATATTTGAGTGAGTGAGTCAATGAATCAGTGAGTGAATAAATGAGTCATTGAGTAATTTGGTGATTGAGTGAGGGAGTCAATGAATCAGTGAGTGAATGAATGAGTCAGTGGGTGAGTGATTCGGTGATTGAGTGAGTCAGTGAGACTAGAAAAGTGGCTGATATTTGTGTGTGTGAGTGAGTCAATGAATCAGTAAGTGAATGAATGAGTCAGTGAGTGAGTGAATCGGTGATTGAGTGAGTCAGTGAGACTAGAAAAGTGGCTGATATTTGTGTGTGTGTGTGAGTGAGTCAATGAATCAGTGAGTGAATGAATGAGTCAGTGAGTGAGTGATTCGGTGATTGAGTGAGTCAGTGAGACTAGAAAAGCGGCTGATATTTGTGTGTGTGAGTGAGTCAATGAATCAGTGAGTGAATGAATGAGTCAGTGAGTGAGTGATTCGGTGATTGAGTGAGTCAGTGAGACTAGAAAAGTGGCTGATATTTGGGTGAGTGAGTGAGAGTGAGTCAAAGAATCAGTGTGTGAATGAATGAGTCAGTGAGTGAGTTGGTGAGTGAGTGATTCAGTGATTGAGTAAAGTCAGTGAGACCAGAAAAGTGGCTGATATTTGTGTGTGTGAGTAAGTCAATAAATCAGTGAGTGAATGAATGAGTCATTGAGTGATTTGGTGATTGAGTGAGTCAGTGAGTGAGTGAGTGAGTCAATGAATCAGTGAGTGAATGATGCGTCAGTGAGTGATTTGGTGATTGAGTGAGTCAGTGAGACCAGAAAAGTGGCTGATATTTGGGTGAGTGAGTCAAAGAATCAGTGAGTGAATAAATGAGTCATTGAGTGATTTGGTGATTGAGTGAGTGAGTCAATGAATCAGTGAGTGAATGAATGAGTCAGTGAGTGAGTGATTCGGTGATTGAGTGAGTCAGTGAGACAAGAAAAGTGGCTGATATTTGGGTGAGTGAGTGAGTCAATGAATCAGTGAGTGAATGAATGAGTCAGTGAGTGAGTTGGTGAGTGAGTGATTTGGTGATTGAGTAAAGTCAGTGAGACTAGAAAAGTGGCTGATATTTGTGTGTGTGAGTGAGTGAGTCAATGAATCAGTGAGTGAATGAATGAGTCAGTGAGTGATTCACTGATTGAGTGAGACTAGAAAAGTGGCTGATATTTTTGTGAGTGAGTGAATCAATGAATCAGTGAGATTAGAAAAGTGGCTTGTGTGTGTGTGTGTGTGTGTGTGTGTGTGTGTGTGTGTGTGTGTGTGTGTGTGTGAGTGAGTCAATGAATCAGTGAGTGAATGAATGAGCCAGTGAGTGATTCAGTGATTGGGTGAGTCAATGAATCAGTGAGTGACTGAATAAGTCAGTGAGTGAGTGAGTGAGTGAGTGATTGATTGAGTAAATGAGTCAGTGAGACTAGAAAAGTGGCTGATATTTGTGTGTGAGAGTCAGTCAGTGAGTGAGTCAATGAATCAGTGAGTGACTGAATAAGTCAGTGACTGAGTGATTCGGTGATTGAGTGAGTCATTGAGACTAGAAAAGTGGCTGATATTTGGGTGAGTGAGTCGGTGAGTGAGTTAGAGAGTCAGTCAGTGAGTGAGCGAGTCAGCAAATGAGTCAGCAATGGAGTTGGTGTGTGAGTGAGCGTGCATGCGAGTGCGCGTATAGGCAACCTGTTGGAAAATGCTGTTTAAAAGGAATAAATTATGTGTATGGCTTGAGAAATGTGAAAAGCCTCACCGAATCGTTCCACTGAATAAAATAGGATCCTGCAGGATAATGGAAAACTTTGATCGTAGCGTCTGCAGAGGAAGCTTGGCAATATCAATCCCATCAATGAGAATTTGTCCTGTGTGAGAACAAAGCACGTGTGTGATCGCAAAGACCTGCAGATCAGAACATGAAGAGTTTGATCATTTTAGGAAGTTCCCGTTACCCTCGAACGTGTCCACCATTCTGAAGAGAGCCAAAGAAAAGGACGATTTTCCACTTCCCGTCCGTCCACATATTCCCACCTAGCAATAAAACATTCAGTCATCATGTGCAAATTGTTCTTTGTACATTTCTCCCAGTGAAGCGTCTGAGAGTGTAAAGCGGCAGAATGACCTTCTGTCCCGGTTTGATGTGGGCATTGACGTGTCTCAGAACCGCTTTCAAGCTGGTGTCGTAGCGCACACTCAGATTGTTGATCTGGATCTCTCCGTATTTCGGCCATCCGGCAGGAACCTGAGCTGGAGCTGGAATCACACACATAACGTCACACCAGCTGAAATTTCATTAATAATATTACCAGATATTACATTAATGTTCTGTGGAGAATAATATTGTATATTCGAATAGTCAGGAACGCTATTAATTATATAAAATATGATTAGATAGATAGGATATATTTTTATCATATGGATTTAGATCAAATATCAATACTTGCTCACTATAATTTGACCTATTATTATTACTCAATGTTCCCAAAAAATGCCCCTGACAAAAAAAAAAAAAAATTATATATATTATATTATATTTATTATATTATATTTATTATATTATATTATATTATATTATATTATATTATATTATATTATATTATATTATATTATATTATATTATATTATATTATATTATATTATATCATATTATATTATATTATATTATATTTATTATATACCTGAATGAACATGAACTACTCGTGTATATACAAAAAAAAAATAGAACAATATATTTAATATATAGAAATCATTGGTTTTAAGTTTGTTTATTTAATAACATCTGATTTTTTTTTATGTTCTCAAAAATATTATATATATTTGAAAAAAAATGTGTATCTGTGGTGTCCACATGAAAACATTATATTCACCAAAATAATTAATATAATAATATATATCAGTATAAACTATAAACCTATATCAACATTTATTTTCATTCACATATATTTAAAAATATATTTAATTTATAATTCAAATTAAATTATATTTTTTTTATTTAATGTTCCCAAAAAAAAAAAAAAAAAAAAAAAATAATAATAAATTTATATATATATATATATATATATATATATATATATACCAGGAAAATAGATTACAAAACATAAATAATAATAATAAAATAATAATAATTCATCAGAAGTTCATATTAATTCATATATACTTAAAAAAACAAACTGTTATACTTAATCTACTTGTGATTAGAAATTAATATTTGAAATCATATATTCATATTTTTTATTATTATTATTTAAAAAACCAACAATGTTTCCAACTGTTATTGTTACTCAGTGTTCTGTATTGTGATTATCTGATGTTGTCCTCACTCATGAGCCCGTCGTAGCTCTCCGGTTGAGTGTGTATCAGAGCGCTGACCCTCTTCACGCAGCCCAGCTGCACCTCCATGTCTGCCAGGTTACGCACGATCCAGTTCAGGTAGTTTGACACCTTCAGGACAGCAAGGAAAAGGCTGTTAGGCTCCTGAACTCACACAAGTAACGGCTGTTGACGGTTTATTTCTCTAGATTACCATCAGTGCATATGTGAGTCCCAGACCCACGAGTCCTGCCGAAACCTGGCTGTATAAAGCATTGGTTATCGACGCGACCGCTGCTATCAGCACCACAAACGCCCCGACGTATTCCTGCAGAGAATCAACAATTGTTGCTTTTGAACGATATGCATTATGAAAAGTGATTAATATGCCAAATGAATTTATAACATACTGAAAGTAATAATAAGCAAGTAAATATATATGAATTATGTAGATTTTTCATTACCATGCGAACCTCCAGCCAGCGATTGGCTGCCGTCAGGAAGAGGGAGGAGATATTATTAGCATCTGTGTGTTCCAGCAGTTTCTTCTTAAACTTCTGCTCATGCCTGAGACAAAAGACAGTCCAGTCAATGTCCGGTCATCGTCACAGTGCTGCTGAAGCATCAAACATCTGTGTGTGTGTGTGTGTGTGTGTTTGTGTGCGTCACCTGAAAGCTCTGATGGTGGTGAGACCCTCGATGGTCTGTGAGTAATGGGACAGAAGAGGCATCTCAGTGCTGTCCTCCAACTGCTGCAGGTCTCTAACAGAAGAAGACATGAATAATGAGAAGAAAGGAAGGAATGCACCAATACAAGAATCAATTACTAAAATTTACAATTTTGTATATTATTTTACCATTATGTATCATTGAAACATTTTTAACATTTAAAAAATTAAATGTAAACATTTTTATATAATTAAAAATTAAGTTTTGCAAAAGAAAAAAATAAAATAAATAAAAATAGGAAATATAATGCAAAAACAACATTAAAAACAAAAAAATAAAAAATAAATTTTAAATAGAAAAAAGGAATTCAAATTTAAAATATAAAAATAAAATATGAAAATTATGTAACATTAAAACATTTTTCAATTTGGGAAAATAATAGGAAAAAACATCATTAAAAATAAAATATAAATAATTATACTTAATAATTTATAAAACAAAAATATGAAAACTTATTCACATTTTTAACACTTGTGGAATAATAGAAAATATAATACAAAACTTAAATATCAAAATGTAAAAAATAAATAATTAAAATTAAATAAAAAATAATTCTAACATTAATTTATAAGAAAAAACATAGAAAATAAAATACAAAAACAACATGAAATATGATATATAAAAATAAAAATATGGTCAATTATAAAAATAAAGTATAAAACGTTTAATTTATGTATTTTTTTTACATTTTGGGAAATAAAAATATTAACATTAAAAATTAAAAATAACATTAAAAATGCAAATTCAATAAATTATTAAAAAAGAAACATTTTGTATTATTAAAACATCTTTAAATTTTGGGAAATAGTAAATATAATACAAAAAACAAAACAACAACATTAAAAATAAAATATAAATAAAAATATATTAAAAATAATGAAAATGAAATATGAAAAATTGTTTACAAAACATTTTAACATTTTTAAATTGTGGAATAATAGAAAATACAATACAACACAATTTAATATAAAATTGTAAAAAAAAAAAAAAAAAAAAAAGTTTTTTGACTTTTTAAATATTGGGAAATATAATTACAAAAAATATATATAGCTAAAAACAACTTTAAAGAAAACACTCTTATGACACTATATTGTGCTAGTTAACCTGACAGCTCCACCATACGTTTTACTATGACCTCGATGGTGAAACTTTATAAATAACAGGCACTGTGATTTATACTCGAACCTGGATGCCACTCTGAAATACTTCTGAATGAAGTAACATGCAATGGCCAGCGGCAGCAGAGCGATGAGAAAGACGGGCGTGACGTAAGAGATGACGCCCACCGCAGACACACACAGCAGAGTCGAGCGACTCAAACACTCCATTGTGGCCGGAATATGCTGGAATTACACCAAAACATCAGATTTATCCATCCATCCCCAAACCTTGCTCAGCTTTCCAGATCAGACATACAGTACATAATCAATGTAATATTTAATATGCCTCTTTAACATGCCGTACCTGATCGATAGTGTTGGTATCAGTCGAGAATCGGTTTAGGATGTTCCCCAGTGGAGTTGTCTCGAACAACCTGTGGGGAAACACAGAATGCATTTGGGTTTTGAAATCTGTTGGGTCAGCATGTGCCGTCATTGATGCACTGAACCGACACAGACCTCATGGGTGCGAGGACTATGATGCGCAGGAGGCTGCAGTGAAGCTCTTTGGCCACCCGTAGACCCGTCCACTCCACCGCCAGAGACGTGACGAGACACAGCACGATCCCCAGACCGCACAACACACAGAACACCTGCAGGTACGACGAGTGGCTGAACTCACAGTCCTGACGCCACAGACAGAGAACGACAGGATTAACCTCCACCCAAACACTTTCTTGAGGCGAGACAGGGTAAAAAAAAACTAATAGATATCACCATACTTCCCCAGCTGCTTGATTACATAAAAAAAAATTGCAAATATATTTTGTTTTATGTTTACATATGCAAATTAGGCATTATATAATTAAATAAATTTCTAGAATAAAAATCTGATATTGGATCATTTTTGTTTTAATAATTTATTGGTTTAGCATTTTTTATGTAATTAAAATGTCTTTACATTTTGGGAAATAATAGTAAATATAATACAAAAAAACATTAAAAAAATATATATTAAAAATAATTAATAAAAAATAAATATGAAAATTTGTTAACACTGTTATCACTTTCTTAAGACGAGACACCCCAGGTGAATAGGGTGAAAAAAATTAACTAATAAATATCAGCATATTTCCCCAGCTGATTGATTACATAAATGTATTTTTTTTTATTATGTTTACATATGCAAATGAGGCATTATTTAATTAAATATGCGCTTATTGCATGAATATTGAATGACGCCAGGTTCAAAATTCTCGTTTAATTTTTTGGACATATTAAATTCATTGGTTTTACAGAGGGAATTTTGGATATCTCTTTTTATCACTCCATAAATCAGAAAATTATGGAAGAGGATTAGGGCCAAGCCATAATATAAAAATAAAACCATCTCGAGATTAAAGTTGTTAAATTTCGAGAAAAAAAGTTGCGATAAAATGTTTAGAATAAAGTCATTAAATTATGAGAAAAAAATCAAGATAAAATGTTGAGAATAATGTCATTAAATTACGAGAAAAAAGTTGTTAAATTATGAGAAAAATGTTGTTAAATTTCGAAAAAAAAGTCGAGATAAAATGTTGAGAATAAACTCATTAAATTATGAAAATAAAGTCCTTAAATTACGAGAAAAAATTCGTTAAATTATGAGAACAAATTCGTAATTAACGACTTTCTCGTAAATTAACAACTTTTTTCTCATAATTTAATGACTTTATTCTCAACATTTTATCTCGACTTTTTTCTCGAAATTTAACGAGTTTATTCTCAACATTTTATCTCAATTTTTTTCTTGAAATTTAACAACTTTAATCCCGAGATGGTTTTATTTTTTTTTTAATTAGTTTTATTTTTTTATTATTATTATTGCTTGGCCTCTTCCGTAGAAAATACTATCAACAGCCAGATAAAAAAAAATTTTTTAATTTTTTTTTTTTTTAGGAATAAAATGTTGTATAAAATCAGGCAAATTATATATCAACAAATCCCTCTGTAAAAACCTTCAGAAAATAGACAGGATTAAAACTGTAAAGTTTGGTGTGTGTGAGTTAAGCTGAAGTGGAGATTTCTGATTTAGAGCAGGAGAAAAACTCATTTTGAGAAAACAGATAAAAGATATTTACTGTAATTGAAATCTATAGATGCAAAGTGCTATAAAATATACACTTAAAATTGTATTTTGGATGTTTTCTTTCCATCAGTCTGAAAAAAATACTTTATGAAAAGCCAAAAAACACAAAATCTCAAAATTGACAGGTATCAATCGCACCAGAGTTCATTTTAATCCAACCAAACCTGCCAAGTGTGAACACAGCCTTTATTTAAAAAAATAAAACCTAACATACCCAAACTTTTGAACAGTAGTGTATGTTTTCGACATTTAAATCTCACTGGCATTGTATCCTGAGAATTACCCTATTATGAAACTGTTTCTATGAAAATATAAATACACTTTTATTAAAGGAAAACAATAGTCATTCACCTGGGACGTAAGAATTGTGTTTGTAGAGGACACACAGCCTGCTGGGACTCTGAGCGAGACTCAAACAGCTGTGTTCAGACCCTTGAGGCTAAAGAGTGTGTGTGTGTGTGTGTCTGACACCGTCTCTGCAGATTCACACAACAGCTTTTCACTTAAAAAGTATCAAAGAATTCATCGACTTTTGTTCAAGTTGCTGTTGACGTCACCAGCAGCATCCAGCGTAACTTGTCTCTCACCCTTGTGATGGTGCAGTTCCTCTCAGCACTTTCCACCTGCGCTGCGATGACGTGTGATGTCCAGTGAGCGAGCCAGAAGTCTATGGCGACCATCAGGGAGTGTTTGGTGAGCTGAGAGAGGATGAGCAGAGGAAGCAGTAACATGCCTGCAGCTCTCAAGTATGTTGCGAACGAGCTCCAGGGAATGGTGGTCCTGTGACGCAGCTCCGCCCTGAGGCTGTCCTCATCTGTGCTGGTTGAGCTGTCTGCAAACACAATACAAAGCCATTCAATCTAATTCTGGAAGAGGTTAAGCAGAGTTCAGCCTGTTCATTCCACAGATCATGCTCAGATCAGCCAGAATTAATTATATGAAGGTAAAGTGTGCAATTTTGGAATTATATTCTGTCCATATAATATTTTTTATATTATATATATATATATATATATATATATATATACACACACTATATTACCAAATGTTTTGGGACGCCTGCCTTTACGTGCACATGAGCTTTAATGACATCCCATTCTTAATCCGTAGAGTTTAATATGGAGTAGGTCCACCTTTTGCAACTATAACAGCTTCAACTCTTCTGGGAAGGCTTTCCACAAGGTTTAGGAGTGTGTTTATGGGAATTTTTGACCATTCTTCTAGAAGCGCATTTGTGAGGTCAGGCACTGATGTCGGCGTGAAGGTCTGGCTCACAGTCTCCGCTCTAATTCATCCCAAAGGTGTTCAATCGGGTTGAGGTTAGGACCACTGTAAAAAAAGATGGATGACGCGGCGTCGCTTCCTTCCATTGTATTGAACTGAACCAAAAATGGGCTGATGAATGGGCGTTGACACGTTACGCAATACGTCAAAAAAAAAAATTTTGTTTGGAGCCTGGGCATGCGCAGAAGGAATCGTCAGTGGAGCCGGAGGCGGAGTCGCGGTATCAAACTTCCACCCAGACGACTGCGTCATCATTCATGTATTTTAAATAGACTATAAAAATTATACACAATTTTGAAATTCTACAATATTAGGCTATTCTGTTTCTAGAGCAATAATATTTTTGAAACCGCAAATTCAGTAGATAAAATCAATATAACAACTCTAAATCGTCAGAAACGGTCCTGCCATTTTAAATCAAGTTCAGCTAACGTTACAGGAGATCGATTGCTGTAATTACAGTAAGCTATCATTAGTTTTGTCCAGCTAATTATTATTTTATACCCATAAAAATAATAAGTAACTGCCAGATAACGATATTCTCTTCACCTGTCGGTGCTCATAATGTTATGCTGATCGGTGTATATTCATTTGTGTATATTTATGAAAACTTGCTTGAAAACAGTCATTATTTTTGCAATTCTGATTGTTACTAGTGCCACAGAAATAACTCTCTTCACCTTTAAGTATCACAACTTCCGTGACGAGCAATGATCAGAAATGAACACTGTCACAGGCTGAACTGGAAGCAATGATTTAATTAAAATGGAGTCATTTCCTCAGAAGGTTGTTTGAATCACCAGTAAACATGCTGAATAACTGCAATAGTGAACTCCTCTCAATAGTGAAGTGCTCATGCATGGCAGAGGAAGGAGGGAGAAGGAACTGCTATTTCTCCGAACGCCTCATGCATTTCATGCCTTGAAGACTCAAACAGGATTGTGCAGAACAATGAAGCACATCATGACCATGAAAATAATGCAGGATGGGTCTACATTCGGGATGTTAATTAGTTATCACTAATGCGATAACAGTGGCGTATCCTTGGATTTCTTGTGGATATAAAGCACTTTGAATTACCACCTACATACTGAATACCTGATTTTATAATGAAAGCTCACAGCAGCGTAATAAAGGTTTTGTGTATTGCATTGTTGTCGATGCATTACGTAACTCTGCGAATGGCACTCAGATTGAGAGGAGCGCTCTGTAAACACCAGTGTTTTAACATCCCCAGGCTGCATGCTCTATTCATCTGATTGAGAGGAAGCTCAAAGGATTCATGCCATTGAGTGCAGACCTTTCACTTCACTGACAGTGATATCAGCAGCTGGTCAATCCCATGAGTCCACCATAGATATGAAGACAAGAACATGAAGAGTCACACGAAGACAAACGCACAGATGATACAATAACAGATGCTGCATTTGAGGTGAAATATCACCACTATTGCTGATGTAACAGGATGATGACCTGTCAGATGGTGAGCGAGTGTTATTGAGAGCATTTCAAATGCACACACCTAAAATGACATTAATAATACAGTTTGAATATAAGTTTTTCTCTGTCTAATGGTAATAACAGGAGCACAGCATGATCTTGTTGGCTGAAGGAGATGTTTTACCTTCATCCTCGTCCTCTGTGGCCAGACTCAGAGTATCTCTAGAGTACATGGCCCGTCTGAAGCTCTTCCTCTTCAGTTCTGTGCTGTTCTCCTGTGGGAAAGACAAAGGAATACTGCATCGGTCCAACACATGACGTAAATAAATAAAATAAATGCACTTATTTTGTTAGTTTAGAAGAACATAGAAGCATGTTTTATAAATGCATTAATTCATTAATTAAAAAATAAAGAACAACAACAACAAAAAACATGTCAAATAAATATTTTTATAAATAAATTATATATTATATTTTATTTTAAAATAACTTTTTATAATTGAATTATAAATTAATTAATTAAAAAGTTAAATATGTATATATATATATATATATATATATATATATATATATATATATATATATATATATATATATATATATTTGTTTTATTTTGTAGAAAAAATCTCATATCAATAAAGCATTTCAAAAAATAAATAAATATATGAATTTACTGTATTTAATAAATAAATTAAAAGTACTGATGTATTTATTTTTAGAAGAATATCATATGAAAGAATTATATTTATAAATACATTAATAAAAATATTTTATTTTAGAAGAACATCAAATAAAAGTTTTTATAAATAAATTAAATAATAAAAAATATAAAAAAAAATATTTTAGAAAAAAAACAGAAGCATTTTAATAAATAAATACATTCATTTACTCGATTTAATAAAAAATAAATTATTAATGTATTTATTCATTTTAAATTTTATTTAGATCATATGAAATAATTATTTTTATAAATACATAAATTTAAAAAAATATATATATATATTTTTTTTATTAATTTAGAATAACATATCAAAGAAGCATTTTTATAAATTATTAAATTAAATAATTAAAAATAAAAATAAATTTATTTTATTTTAGAAGAACATCAAAGAAGCACTTCAGTAAATAAATACATTAATTTACTGTGTTTAATAAAAAAAAAACTATGTATTTATTTTTTTAGAAGAACATCATATTAAAAATCATTTTTATAAATAATTCATTATATATATATATATATATATATATATATATATATATATATATATATATATATATATATATATATATATATATAAATAAACTAAGTATATAAATTATATACATACATGCATAAATATTATTATTATTATTATTACTATTATTTAATTTTATTTTAGATTTTTTTTATTTTATTTTATTTACTTTGTTCTGTCTGTTCATTAGGGTTCTCCACTGTTCGAAGAGTTCAGGTTCGGCATACTGGATGTCCTTTAAGGTCCCTTGTGTCTGCACCGTCCCGTCCCGCATGGCAATAATCTATGGGACAAATATAATGGAAGCACATTTTACAAAGTTGGCCAACAAATCAAGTCAACAGCACAGTGCTAAAAAAAAAACCACATTCTTACCCAGTCTGCATGAGGTAAATACTGCAGTTTGTGAGTAACCAAGACAACGGTCCTCTTTTCCTGTCGGAGGAACTTGAGAATCCCTTCATGCATGAGATGATCACTGAGATGAATGTCGAGAGCTGAAAACGGGTCGTCCTGAAAGTGGAAATGATGCTGCTTATTTTTACTCTGCTGGAAGGACAAACACTGAGCCATTGAAAGAGTGAAGAATGAGACATTTAGCTGAACTGACCAGGAAAACCACATTGGTCTGCTGATAAAGGGCTCGAGCCACGCTGATCCGCTGACGCTGGCCTCCAGAGAGAATGATGCCCTGGACCAGTGACATACAGTTCAGACAGATACAACAGAGGAGTGGAATTTGTATTGATAATATATTTATATATTATACACAGACATGTGAGACACTCACAAGATGACGTACCCTCTCTCCAATCACTGTCTGGTCTCCTTGTGGAAGTGTGTCGATATCTGGCTGAAGCTGACAGACCTCAATCACCTCCTTATATCTGAGGAACAACAGCAAGATCACGCTTTACTCAACCCTGAGAAGCCTGATGAGCGAAATATATTTTAATAATAATAAATATATCTAAAACAGTTTTGAAATAGAACTGTCAACTGAACCTTTAGTACTAATATCATGTTTGATACCAGATTTATTGATCATAACATACACGTTTTTCATAGCACTTACATTCTTTTAAGCATTTATGTCATTTTTATTATTTGGTTCATAAAGGAACCTTTTAAGTTAGCTTTAAGGTAGTTAAAAGGATAAAACTTAAAAGGTTACTGAGGTATGTTTTACAAGAAAATACCATTTTAGTCTTTCTATACTTAAAGGTGCCCTAGAATGGAAAATTTAATTTACCTCGGCATAGTTGAACAGCCAGAGTTCAGTACATGGAAATGACATACAGTGAGTCTCAAACATTGTTTCCTCCTTCTTATATAAATCTCATTTGTTTAAAAGACCTCCTAAGAACAGGCGAATCTCAACATAACACCGACTGTTACGTAACAGTCGGGATCATTAATATGTACGCCCCCAATATTTGCATATGCCAGCTCATGTTCAAGGCATTAGACAAGAGCAGCCAGTATTAACGTCTGGATCTGTGCACAGCTGAATCATCAGACTAGGTAAGCAAGCAAGAACAATAGTGAAAAATGGCAGATGGAGCAATAATAACTGACATGATCCATGATATCATGATATTTTTAGTGATATTTGTAAACTGTCTTTCTAAATGTTTCGTTAGCATGTTGCTAATGTACTGTTAAATGTGGATAAAGTTACCATTGTTTCTTACTGTATTCACAGAGACAAGAGCTGTCGCTATTTTCATTTTTTAAACACTTGCAGTCTGTATAATTCATAAACACAACTTCATTCTTTATAAATTTCTCCAGCAGTGTAGCATTAGCCATTAGCCATGGAGCATAGCCTCAAACTCATTCAGAATCAAATGTAAACATCCAAATAAACACTGTACTTATGCAATTAGACATGCTGCATGACAAACACTTTGTAAAGATCCATTTTGAGGGTTATATTAGCTGTGTGAACTTTGTTTATGCTGTTTAAAGCAGTCGCAAGCTCGGGGGCGGGGAGCATGAGGAATTTAAAGGGGCCACGCGCTGAATCTGTGCATATTTAATGATGGCCCAAAATAGGCAGTTAAAAAAAATCTATGGGGTATTTTGAGCTTCACAGACACATTCAGGGGACACCTTAGACTTATATTACATCTTTTGAAAACACGTCCTACGGCACCTTTAAAAATTTCAAGTTTCATTTTGTCACAGTCGTGTGTTTAGTTTCATTTTCATGGACTTTTAGTAGGTTTGCCCTCAGTCACATGTTTCCTTTGTTCCAGTTTCCTGCCTTTAATCTGTTACCATGGACACTCATTTAACGATCACATCTGCTTGACATTTAGTTTGTTATCTTGGGTATAAATGCTCTGTTTTCAGTTCCTTATTGTCCGCTATTGTTTGTGTCTTGCTACGTGTTACCTGCTTTTCGTATTGGATTATTTGAGTTTGTTTTGGAACCTTTTTCATCATCTGAACCTACAAGTGAAATAAAATAAAATCAATTTTTTCATCTAGTTGCCAAAGGCAACATTTCTCATTTTCATTTAGTTACTAACACTAAAAACTAAACAAGTATATAGATATATTAACAAAAATAAAAATGACAAACACAAAACAAAATTACTAAAACTATCATATTACTAGAAAATCTTTTTGTGCGCATTGCACGAAACCAGAACACTCTTGCACAAACCAGTTTGGACCAGTGTGTAACTTTAGGTTTGTAAATGAAGAACTTTAAGCGAAAAGTTTTGCTTACATTGAAATTTGCAGAATAGGCAGCTCATATACTCTTACATAATAACCTCGTGCACAAGCTCTAATTTCTGTTTCCCCCTGAAAACACTGCCTTTTGGGAATCCCATTGAAATCCCACAGTTTTTTCTAGGTTGTTTATCTGTAAAGCAGATAAAACCATGTTACTTGCGCCTCTGGACTGAGAGTAAAACCAGCAGCAGGAGCCATTGTGTTTGTGCATCCGTTTTCATCCACACGCATCTCTCACATGACTGAACAAGCAGGAATCCAGGACACATTAAGCAATTACAGGGATGTGTGGGATACCTCTTCTCATTGGGGGCCATGTCAAACAAAATGTTCTCCTCAACGGTGGCGTTTAAGAGCCAAGGCCTCTGGGAAGCGTAGGCTACGGAGCCTCTCTTCCTGAAAAACACAAACACAGCCTTCTATTGTAAAGTAAAAAACGCAGGATCAGGACAGAATGCAATTAAAATAATAATTTAATTACCGGTGCGGCTGTCTTTCACTCATATAATGTGCTCTGTAAGACAAAGACAAAATAATTCTAATAAATAATTCAAATAAAAACAAATAAGGAAATCACATATTGATGAATTAAATCAATGATATATTATACCTCACATTTTCTTCTGAATCACTCTTGGGTAAACTGTGAGAAAATTAAGCAGTATTAATATGATTTGATTGCAATCCAGTATCTAAAAATTAAAAAATGAAGCACAAAATGAATCATTAAAGCAAACACACATCTTATGGAAGTCAGAGAAAAAGACTTCGTAAAGAAGAATATAACTGCACTCTCACTTCAGTACAAACGTACATTCACAAATATCGCCATTTTATGTTCTAATGCAGCATTAATGTTGGTTTTACCTGTTCCATGTGATGTTCCCAGAAATCTTTTGCATCTCTCCCAGTGCAGCCAGTAAAAGAGAGGATTTCCCACATCCCACCTGTCCTACGATCATCGTCAGCTGCCCTAATAGATGTGGAGTGAGTGAGTGAGTGAATGAATGAATGAATGAATGAATTAAACATGTGAGTACAGCACTACAGCAACAGTATGAACCTCACCGAAGGGAACCTTTATGTCAATATTGGTCAGAGTCGGGCATCCCTGCGTCCATGTGAAGAAGCCGTTTATAATCTAGACATATAAAACAGAAACACAAAAACATTCTTGTTAAAGCTAATATGCAGAATGTGGTTTGAGTCCTTAAAATGTGTGACACTGGTGGAGCATTAAAACATCAACAAAGAAACGATCAATATCATTGAGATTCAATATTCAAAACATTCACTATTCAATAAAATATGTATGATATGAATCTAACCTTAATACACACTTCCTCCTCCTGGGCCGCTGATGCTGTCAGTTCCTGGTCGTGCTGCTCAAAGTTCCTGTTCACGTCCTGTTTGGTTTTATTCTTACGATTCACTAGTTTGGCCTGAAGCTGTAATGCGTACTGAGGGCAGAGAGCAAACTATGCATTCATGCACTGCAGAAAGGATTCATTCACAATAAAGGGTTGAGTAGAGCTGGTGATTTTTCTGATAGAAAAATGTGATTTTTTTTTTTTTTTTTTTTTTTTTTATCTATTATGCAAACAGACAATTACAATATTTACAGTTGAGACATTAAATGCGATACAAATACATGCAAAATACTAATAAAATATTAAAAATTACAAAATAAGACAATACAACAAGTAATAATATTATTTTTACTAATTATATTTCACTGTAAAATAAAAATTAAAAACTAATGTAATAACAATTATTTCATTTTATATTACAACTCTAAATACAATACTAATATTTATAACTTTTTTAAGGAGCTCCGCACATGACATGCAGGGTAAAAAAGTAAAATGTCTGCACAATTTACTAATTTGTTAACTCAATTTATAAATCGTGAGCATAATTGACTAATTTGTGCCCTCGATTTACTAATTCATTCCCTCGATTTATAAATTGTGCGCATAATTTACTAATTCGTTACTTAATTTATAAATTGTGCGCATAATTTACTAATTCGTTACTTAATTTATAAATTGTGCGCATAATTTACTAATTCGTTACTTAGTTTCTAAATTGTGCTCATAATTTACTAATTCGTTATTTAATTTATAAATTGTGCTCATAATTTACTAATTCGTTACTTAAATTATAAATTGTGCGCATAATTTACTAATTCGTTACTTAATTTATAAATTGTGCGCATAATTTACTAATTCGTTATTTAAATTATAAATTGTGCGCATAATTTACTAATTCGTTACTTAATTTATAAATTGTACGCATAATTTACTAATTCGTTACTTAATTTATAAATTGTGTGCATAATTTACTAATTCGTTACTTAAATTATAAATTGTGCGCATAATTTACTAATTCGTTACTTAATTTATAAATTGTGCGCATAATTTACTAATTCGTTACTTAATTTATAAATTGTGCGCATAATTTACTAATTCGTTACTTAATTTATAAATTGTGCTCATAATTTACTAATTCGTTACTTTGATTTATAAACTGTGCACATGATTTATGAATTCATTCCCTCGATTTATAAATTGTGCGCATAATTTACTAATTCGTTACTTAATTTATAAATTGTGCGCATAATTTACTAATTCGTTACTTAATTTATAAATTGTGCGCATAATTTACTAATTCGTTACTTAGTTTCTAAATTGTGCTCATAATTTACTAATTCGTTATTTAATTTATAAATTGTGCTCATAATTTACTAATTTGTTACTTAAATTATAAATTGTGCGCATAATTTACTAATTCGTTACTTAATTTATAAATTGTGCGCATAATTTACTAATTCGTTACTTAATTTATAAATTGTGCGCATAATTTACTAATTCGTTACTTAATTTATAAATTGTGTGTATAATTTACTAATTTGTTACTTAAATTATAAATTGTGCGCATAATTTACTAATTCGTTACTTAATTTATAAATTGTGCGCATAATTTACTAATTCGTTACTTAATTTATAAATTGTGCGCATAATTTACTAATTCGTTACTTAATTTATAAATTGTGCTCATAATTTACTAATTCGTTACTTAATTTATAAATTGTGCGCATAATTTACTAATTCGTTACTTAATTTATAAATTGTGCTCATAATTTACTAATTCGTTACTTAATTTATAAATTGTGCTCATAATTTACTAATTCGTTACTTAATTTATAAATTGTGCTCATAATTTACTAATTCGTTACTTAATTTATAAATTGTGCTCATAATTTACTAATTCGTTACTTAATTTATAAATTGTGCTCATAATTTACTAATTCGTTACTTAATTTATAAATTGTGCTCATAATTTACTAATTCGTTACTTAATTTATAAATTGTGCGCATAATTTACTAATTCGTTACTTAATTTATAAATTGTGCGCATAATTTACTAATTCGTTACTTAATTTATAAATTGTGCTCATAATTTACTAATTTGTTACTTAATTTATAAATTGTGCTCATAATTTACTAATTCGTTACTTAATTTATAAATTGTGCGCATAATTTACTAATTCGTTACTTAATTTATAAATTGTGCTCATAATTTACTAATTCGTTACTTAATTTATAAATTGTGCGCATAATTTACTAATTCGTTACTTAATTTATAAATTGTGCGCATAATTTACTAATTCGTTACTTAATTTATAAATTGTGCGTATAATTTACTAATGTGTGCCCTCGATTTACTAATTCATTGCCTCGATTTATAAATCGTGTGCATAATTTACTAATTAGTTCCCTTGATTTCTATATATCCTAATTATTGGCAATGTTATTTATTTTTCCAGGAGCTCATTGCTTCTACCTTCAGTTAAACTGCTAACAGTGATTGTAAATTAATTGCCTAAATTATTACATTATTTGCTAACAGCATTTTTGAAATTGTAATGTTAACATGCATTCTCTGTAAAGCTGCTTTGAAACGATATGTATTGTGAAAAGCGCTATACAAATAAATGTGATTTGAATTAAATTGAATTGATTTACTAATTTGTTCCCTTGATTTATAAATCGTGCGCATGATTTAGCAAATCAAGGGAATGAATTAGTAAATTGTGCGCACAATTTAGTCTACAATTTTTTTCCTGCATTTCATGTGTGGGGCTCCATACTTTATTGATTTTTTCATTTTCAAAAAAATAACAAAGGTGTTTCCTTAAAATGTATGCTTTTGTGTGCATGGGTTGGAGGCGACATGAGGATGAACTCACGACAGATTTAATGTTGCCATTGTTGTTCGCTGGAGTCTGGACGATGGGATCCTGATCGGTTTCAATCTCTGTACTGCCAAGAAATTCACTCAGTTTCTGCACACTGAGAAGAAGTAAAAAAGCGAGGCATTTTTTATGTTAAATGTGAATAAAAAAAGAAATAATAACAGGAAGCATCAGTTATTCAAGTGCACGAGTGGCAGACACATTGAGGAGGAGATCAGGATGAAGGCTGTCAATCACCTGACAAGAGCCTTGACCGTGGAGTGCAGAACACTGGAGAGCAGGAAGAGGGGCGTCACCAGGATGTGGAAGAGCGACAGGGAGCCGAAGGCCACAGCGGGAGACAGATCGAAGTCTGTGGCACTCTGCACGTGCACGTGAACCACAAAGATCTGCCAAGAAAACACACGTTCATCTAGAATCAGTTCTCACATTGTCAAGTGCATCTATAAAACACCATTACTGAATGAACTGAGATGTGAGAGAGCATTACATAAGAGAGAGAGAGTGGATAAATGGACGAATATAAAGAAGCGCAGTCAAACACTCACTGTGAGAACAGCAGCGATTGGGATGGCGGCATTCATGAAGACTGAAGAGAAAAATTAAAAGAAGTAACTGCATTTTTAATAGCTGAGTGTGTAATCTACATACAACATATTTATACTATTTATATATTTAATAATCAAAGTTTGCTTTTTACATCATAATATATTTAACAATCTAAGTTTGCATTTTACTTCATAATATATTTAATAATCTAAGTTTGCATTTTACATCATAATAATTATCTTTATATTAATTATCAAAGTTTTCTAAAAATGCATTTGCAGGTGCAGAAGCTTGTCATTGTCTATGCCCTGCAGAAACACTATGTAAACTGTATATTCAGTGTGATTTGAGACGGCTCACTGGAGAGGGACGTGTAGAGCGCAAACGTCCGGAGGTTGGTCAGCTCTTGTCTGCGTGTTTCCTCCACGCTGGATCTGAAGATGTGCTCCCATGCGTAGAGCTTCAGCAGCTTGATTCCCCTCAGCAGCTCGTTGGTTTTCTTCAGTCTCTCACTGGTGTATTCCTGTAATATATATATATATATATATATATTTTTTTTTTTTTTCAAGGGCTTGACATACACTTTTTGCTCACCAGTCACTGTGGATAGTGGTTTTCCAAAGTTACTAGCCACTCAGCATTTTCACTGGCCACAATTTTGACATCGATACCATGGGGAAAACTGCCATACAGATATTTTTAATATTATCTCATAATTTGGCAGCAGGTTTATTAGGCTGCTGTCACTTTAAGAGCTGATGCACGGATCCATTATACTGTTACACATGCATTTTCTTTCTCTACTGTTTATGTTCACTTAAAACATAACAGACTGTGTTTACAGGAATCCTCACCAAGACCGATATTTTGACATTATTTTATGTGTATTTGACAGTTTAAGCGCAATAAGCAGTGAAAACAAACTTACTTTAGTACTGAGAGGCGGCTTTATGTGACGCACTTTGGGTGTGAGAACGAAATCTGCAGGAATGAGTAAAATTATGCGCAATACGCCCAATCTCACGCTGATATTCAAGCCCTGTAATGCTAACAATATTCATCCGGAGCAAATGAAACGAGAGAGTGAAACTCCACAGACACATTCTGCAGACTTATATTACATCTTGTAAAAGGAGCATTATAGGTCCCCTTTAATATCTACAGAGCTTTGTTTAGAAAACTAAGCATTTAAATATCATCTTACTAAGATATATTATTGGCAGATGACTGATATTTACAGTTGCAAGAAAAAGTATATGAACCACTTGCAGAATCTGTGAAAATGTGAAACATTTTAACAAAAAAGGAGATAATACAAAATGCATGTTATTTTTTATTTAGTACTGTCTTGAGTAAGATATTTTACATAAAAGATGTTTACATATAATCATTAAATAAAAACTGCAAAAAAATTTGCCAGGCATATTTATTGCGTAGTGACAGTATCTATCCAAATTGCAAATCACTATGACTGAATTGCTCACCAGAGTGCTCTTCTGCGCCCGTGAGAGTCGAGTGGCTACGAAATACTGCAGCGGGGCCAGAGCGGCGATGACCGTCGCGCCGATCAGAGCGCTCACTCCCAGCAGAGAGTACAGCAGCAACACCCCAATCACAATCTACACATGAAAATCATACATCACGATTCACAATACATGCATGTATTCATTTAGGTGGCTGAATAATGCTAAACAATTAATCATCTTAACCTGAACCGGCATGGCCCACAGGTTGGGGCAGAGAAAGAAGAACCACATGAGGTGGTTGGTGTCGCGGGCCACTAGACTGCAGATCTGGGCCGTGGTCATGTCACCCATAGACATGTTAGAGGTGCACAGACGCATGATCTTATTGTAGATCTTAGTCTGTAGGGAAAAGAACAATGACGAGATGTTTCCAAGTTACCAGAAAAATATCAAAAGGATTGCCGTTAATCTTCATCTAACCAATTGGCTCCAGCTTTAAAGTCACTATGAAGTCAAAAGGGACACTTGTTGTATTTTTCGGGGAATATTGCAGTATTTGTTATAAATGATTCATTGTTCCTGGTAATCTTGAATCAGAATATCTTCTTCTTGCAGCATCTCTTCTCTTCTCTGATGACGAGGGCGGGGCAACCTGTCACTCACATGAGATCCACCAATTGCAAACCACAACCATCCAATCAATTCCCCACAGACAAAATCAAGCCCCGCCCTACATTTGTTCTTGTTTGAGAAGCGTTTCACTTGGACATACAGCAAAATACTATAGAAAAGACAAGCTTCATGCTGACTTTAACAGATCACTGAACATTAAAACTAGAGTTTATTGACAGGCTGGTCCATTATTTATACCTGAATGGCTCCTCTGAGTTTTATTCCGGTCTCAATGGCGACATAATAAGACGCCTGAAGGAAGGTTCTCTGCAGCAGCAGCGCCAGAAACAGCAGCACAGCCAGAACATACGCATTCGCCAAGAACGCTTCTGACGAGATGAAGTGCACTCCCAGCAGCTTCACCTGCAAAACACAGTGTGTAAAAGAGTGTGTGTGGGAGTTAGTTAGTAGTGTTGAAACTGGTTATTATGGTAAGGGGAGGGACATTCGCTCAAAGTGCTTGACCAATCACAACACAATGCTCAAGCTGACCAATCAGAGCACATTGTGCTTTTCAGAAGGAGGGGCTTCATAGAGACAGGAACTAAACAGAGCGTTACTGACAGACTGGGAAGAGAGGAGCTGCAACAATGGAGAATATGAGGAGAATAATGTGATTTGAATGCAAAACTCAAGCTCAATTGCACACATTCATCTAATAGCATGCAATATGCCTCAACCATCTCAAAGCAACATATCAAAGCCATTTTTGTGCTCTTGAAGCCACTTAAGTGTGTTTAAATTGATCATGTGATGAGATAGACAATACATCATCCTTTCTGTGGTTGTAAAAACAGAAAAAAGAATCAGGTTTTCCATAGAGCATTTGCATATCAAGTGACAAATATTATGCAGCGCCACAGCATGAGATTTTACAGTTACTGAAGAGAAACGCAGAGCAATTTTCCTAAGTGTTTGTCTGCACTCAGTGTTCAGGAACATGGATATTACACATTCAAAGTGCCATCTGAGTAGAATTTGAAACAGTGTGGTTGCAGTGATACAGATGTCACATAACAGTGCCAGCTGTTACGATATAATGCTGCTTTGTTGCTCTCTGAAAAATACATTAATTCTGAAAAGAGGCAAAAATATTATTCCATTTTTATTTTATTTTTTTTTTGTAAATGCAAATAGGTCTTAAAAACAGCTTTGTAGGGTTATTCGGAAACTTTAGCCATACAAAGTTTTATGTGTTTTTTTCAAGTGAAACACAAAAGGATAATTTGAAAGAATCTTTATGCAGCTCTATTTAACGCTTCACAATATACTCCCATTACTATTTGTAAATGCATTAACAATGAGCAATACATTAAGGTATTTATTTATCTTTGTTATCATTATTTAAAAAATACAACTGTTGATTGTTAATTCATGGTAACTAATGCAGTCAGTTATACAGTTCAGTCATGAAACTCTAAGCTGATCGTGTTGCTATAAAAAATGACAGAATTTTTTTTAATTATTTTTTTATTTCAATTAAATGAATGTACTATATTTTAGTTTGATAATGTTTTGATATTGGTAACACTTTATAATAAGGTTCAGTAGTTAACATTAGTTAACATGAACTAATAAGGAACTGCACGTATACAGCATTTATTAATCTTTTTTTAATGTTAATTTCAACATTTACTAATACATTATTAAAATCGTGTTAACATTAGTTAATGCACAGTGAACTAACATGAACAAACAATGAACAACTGTATTTTCATTAACTAACGTTAGCGAATATTAGTAAATACAGTAAAAATATGGTTAGTTAATACATTAACTAATGTTTAACTAATGAACCTTATTGTAAAGTGTTACCTTGTTGTTTAATATTTTGTATTTTTAGGGGATTTGATGGTACTAAATTATATTTATGGAATAGTTATGATCCATTTATTACCTGTTAATCTTGTGCATAGACCTGAAAATGACATTTCCAACTTAAACTGTCATGAATCTTGAATGCTTTGGAGCACAGACCGAAGTTTGGTCTCTTTGTAAAGATGACACTAGGCAGATTGCTGAAGAAAATCAAAGCCATACATCTAAACAAGAGTTTGATATCTCAAAAAATTAGCTTTCAGTAAGATTTTCTTTGGCCGCAGTACCAAACGCACTAGATGAAATTTGCTCAATTTAGTTTCCAATGCGCTCATTTTTGACTGCAAACAGTATAAATCTTTACCAAGTTTTGATCTGCTAAATGTGCAGCAGTGCATGTATGTATTGGCAGAGGCGAGTCACTGTACTTGACCTACAGCATCAGCAGCGCAGCAGATCTATTCCACCAAAACCAAATACATTAACATCGTCATATCCATCCCCATGCCAAACTCTCCGAGAGTTATCATGACTGAACTAATGTTAACAAATGAAACCTGTAAAGTGTCAATTTTATTCCATGTCCATGTAGCTCTCAAATCACACATGAGTTGGACGTCAATTTAAGTGTGGTTTAAGTGTCTAAACACCTGTTTGTGCCACTGTAAATACTGTATTATTTGCATTGGTACCGGAGGCAGAGCGCTGTGATTGTCGCTGCTGATGTGATGAACAATCCCAGAGATGCAGAGCGGCCCGGCAAAGCCCAGCAGGTCGGCCATGAAGCGGAAAGTGATGCTCAGCAACAGAGGTCTGCCGAACGCCTGACGCAGGGAACGCCAGATCCACCTCGAGCCCTTCAGCGGGACGGGGCCGTCCTCCTGCACACACAGAGAGAACCTCTGAGCTCAGAGAGACAAAACCAGCTGGAATGACAGACGAAGATTAGGAGATTTGCTGACTATATTTAATTTTAATCATCTCTAAACTGGTAATTTAGTAACTCATGTACAGATTATGTAAATTCCACACCCAAACACATTCTCTACCATGTCTTTCATAAAGGGCTTAATCTGAAGTGTTTCTAAAGTCACTTCTGTTTTCCAGGACAAAAGGGGATAAAAGTAATTCTGCTGTATTAGGGACATACACAGTCTGGTTATAAAAGTGCATGTCTACAAAACAACAAAAACAACAGCAAGGATCTGCCAAAAAATAAGTTTGCAGATCTCTGAATTTGGCAGATAACTGTTTAAATTTATGTAACGTCTGTTTACATGCAGCTCTTAATCCGGATTATACATCACTGGCCTTTCATGAACCATTTGCACTTATAATTTGAGTGATATCATAAATGTTGTCTATATTCACTCTGTATTTTTGTTGTACGCTCCACAATGCATTATACTTTCAAAGGTCAAACGAGGCCAGTGATTTCTGAACGGTTCACCTGACGTTCATGACGGTGATGGAAGACAGATATGAATATCTACATACAGTAAATAGAGTTGCATCACACAATTCTTACATACTGTACACTACCATTCAAAAGTGTTAGCAAGGAGTTAAAATAAACAAATATTCAAGGATGCACTAAAAGTGACAGTAAAGACAATGTTACACATGTTTTCTATTTCAAATAAATACTTCTGAACTTTCTATTCAATATGAAGCAGCATGACATATTGAAAATACTAGATATTCACTGGTGCAGTGGCTGCACTAATAAATTATATTCTGAAATTTATTCAAATAGAAAACTATGGAGCCCCCCACAGGACATGCAGGAAAAATAGTAGGCTAAATTGTGCGCACAATTTAGCAAATCAAGTGAACGAATTAGTAAATCATGTGTATGATTTTGCATATCGAGGGAACGAATTAGTAAATCATACGCAGAATTTAGCAAATCAAGGGAACGAATTAATAAACTGTGCGTAAAATTTAGCAAATTGAGGAAACAAATGAATAAATGGTACGCAGAATTTAGCAAATCAAGGGAACGAATTAGTAAATTGTGTGTATGATTTTGCATATCGAGGGAACAAATTAGTAAATCATACGCAGAATTTAGCAAATCAAGGGAACGAATTAATAAACTGCGTGAAATTTAGCAAATTGAGGAAACAAATGAATAAATCGTACACAGAATTTAGCAAATCAAGGGAATGAATTAATAACTTGTGTGTAAAACTTAGCAAATCTAGGGAACTAATTAGTAAATTGTGTGTATGATTTTGCATATCGAGGGAACGAATTAGTAAATCATACGCAGAATTTAGCAAATTGAGGGAACGAATTAATAAACTGTGCGTAAAATTTAGCAAATTGAGGAAACAAATGAATAAATGGTACGCAGAATTTAGCAAATTGAGGGAACGAATTAATAAACTGTGCGTAAAATTTAGCAAATTGAGGAAACAAATTAATAAATCGTACACAGAATTTAGCAAATCAAGGGAACGAATTAATAAACTGCATAAAATTTAGCAAATTGAGGAAACAAATGAATAAATCGTACAAAGAATTTAGCAAATCAAGGGAACTAATTAGTAAATTGTGTGTATGATTTTGCATATCGAGGGAACGAATTAGTAAATCATACGCAGAATTTAGCAAATTGAGGGATCGAATTAATGAACTGTGCGAAAAATTTAGCAAATTGAGGAAACAAATGAATAAATCGTACACAGAATTTAGCAAATCAAGGGAACGAATTAATAAACTGCGTAAAATTTAGCAAATTGAGGAAACAAATGAATAAATTGTACACAGAATTTAGCAAATCAAGTGAACGAATTAGTAAATCGTGTGTATGATTTTGCAAATCGAGGAAACGAATTAGTAAATCATACACAGAATTTAGCAAATCAAGGGAACGAATTAATAAATTGTGCGTAAAATTTAGCAAATCAAGTGAATGAATTAGTAAATTGTGTGTATGATTTTGCATATTGAGGGAACGAATTAGTAAATCATGCGCAGAATTTAGCAAATTGAGGAAACAAATGAATAAATCGTACAGAGAATTTAGCAAATCAAGTGAACGAATTAGTAAATTGTGTGTATGATTTTGCATATCGAGGGAACTAATTAGTAAGTCATACGCAGAATTTAGCAAATTGAGGGAACAAATTAATAAACTGCGTAAAATTTAGCAAATTGAGGAAACAAATGAATAAATTGTACACAGAATTTTGCAAATCGAGGAAATGAATTAGTAAATCATACACAGAATTTAGCAAATCAAGGGAACAAATTAATAAATTGTGCATAAAATTTAGCAAATCAAGTGAATGAATTAGTAAATTGTGTGTATGATTTTGCATATCGAGGGAACGAATTAGTAAATCATACGCAGAATTTAGCAAATTGAGGGAACGAATTAATAAACTGCGTAAAATTTAGCAAATTGAGGAAACAAATGAATAAATCGTACACAGAATTTAGCAAATCAAGGGAACTAATTAGTAAATTGTGTGTATGATTTTGCATATCGAGGGAACTAATTAGTAAGTCATACGCAGAATTTAGCAAATTGAGGGAACAAATTAATAAACTGCGTAAAATTTAGCAAATTGAGGAAACAAATGAATAAATCGTACACGATTAAGGGAACGAATTAATAAATTGTGCGTAAAATTTAGCAAATCTAGGGAACGAATTAGTAAATTGTGTGTATGATTTTGCAAATCGAGGAAACGAATTAGTAAATCATATGCAGAATTTAGCAAATCAAGGGAACGAATTAATAAATTGTGCGTAAAATTTAGCAAATCAAGTGAACGAATTAGTAAATTGTGTGTATGATTTTGCATATCGAGGGAACGAATTAGTAAATCATACGCAGAATTTAGCAAATCGAGGAAACAAATTAGTAAATCGTACACAGAATTTAGCAAATCAAGGGAACGAATTAATAAATTGTGCATAAAATTTAGCAAATCGAGTGAACGAATTAGTAAATTGTGTGTATGATTTTGCATATCGAGGGAAAAAATTAGTAAATCATACGCAGAATTTAGCAAATCAAGGGAACAAATTAATAAATTGTGCGTAACATTTAGCAAATCTAGGGAACGAATTAGTAAATTGTACACAGAATTTAGCAAACCAAAGGAACAAATTAGTAAATTGTGTGTATGATTTTGCAAATCGAGGAAACGAATTAGTAAATCATATGCAGAATTTAGCAAATCAAGGGAACGAATTAATAAATTGTGCGTAAAATTTAGCAAATCAAGTGAACGAATTAGTAAATTGTGTGTATGATTTTGCATATCGAGGGAACGAATTAGTAAATCATACGCAGAATTTAGCAAATCGAGGAAACAAATTAGTAAATCGTACACAGAATTTAGCAAATCAAGGGAACGAATTAATAAATTGTGCATAAAATTTAGCAAATCGAGTGAACGAATTAGTAAATTGTGTGTATGATTTTGCATATCGAGGGAAAAAATTAGTAAATCATACACAGAATTTAGCAAATCAAGGGAACAAATTAATAAATTGTGCGTAACATTTAGCAAATCTAGGGAACGAATTAGTAAATCGTGCACAGAATTTAGCAAATTGAGGAAACAAATTAGTAAATTGTACACAGAATTTAGCAAACCAAAGGAACAAATTAGTAAATTGTGTGTATGATTTTGCAAATCGAGGAAACGAATTAGTAAATCATATGCAGAATTTAGCAAATCAAGGGAACGAATTAATAAATTGTGCGTAAAATTTAGCAAATCAAGTGAACGAATTAGTAAATTGTGTGTATGATTTTGCATATCGAGGGAACGAATTAGTAAATCATACGCAGAATTTAGCAAATCGAGGAAACAAATTAGTAAATCGTACACAGAATTTAGCAAATCAAGGGAACGAATTAATAAATTGTGCATAAAATTTAGCAAATCGAGTGAACGAATTAGTAAATTGTGTGTATGATTTTGCATATCGAGGGAAAAAATTAGTAAATCATACACAGAATTTAGCAAATCAAGGGAACAAATTAATAAATTGTGCGTAACATTTAGCAAATCTAGGGAACGAATTAGTAAATCGTGCACAGAATTTAGCAAATTGAGGAAACAAATTAGTAAATTGTACACAGAATTTAGCAAACCAAAGGAACAAATTAGTAAATTGTGTGTATGATTTTGCATATTGAGTGAACTAATTAGTAAATCATGTGCATGATGTAGCAAATCAAGGGAACAAATGAATGAATCGTATGCAGAATTTAGCAAATCAAGAGAACAAATTAGTAAATCGTGCGCTCAATTTAATAAATCGAGGTAACGGATTAGTATTTTTTTTTTCGGCACGTCATGTGCGGGGCTCCGGAGAAAAATTTCTTCTAAATTGTAATAATATTTAACAATATTACTGTTTTTACAGTATTTTGATCAAATAAATGCAACCTTGGTGAGACTTAGAAATGTTATCGACCTCAAACCTTTGAACACTGCTGTATAATGCATTATTAACAATGAACAATATTATATTTTTTAATGACCCTTAACCTAGATTAATAATCTTTTAAAATTATATATTTAAAATTTAATTATATATTTATAAATATACATATTTTGTTCGTTCGTGCCTACTAAATCATAAATGTCTATAGAATAAAGTTAAATTTTAGAACTTCATAATTCTTCTAATGTGACACAGATCTGACGCAGTGAAGGAAATGGATGTACCATCTGTGCGTCGAAGGCTTTGCGGAGCCTTTGGTAGTTGGTAAGAGCTCTCATAGATATGGGCAGCTTGCCGATGGTTTTCAGGTCGATGGGTCGTTTGTGTGCAGAGGTGATGAAGGTGTTCATCCACCAGTACGTGCTCTTAGACAGCAGGTTGACGAACGGCTGCTGGAACCGAACACCCAGATCCTGAAGGTCATCAGGAGGCTTCACCTCCGTGGGATAGGGAAACCACATGTAGCGCTGAAACCCAACCGAGAACACAGTCATGAACTACAATTCTGCCTTTTGCTGCTATAACAACTTCTCCTGTTTTGGAAAGCTTTCCACTTAATGTTGAATCATGGATGTATGCAGCCTTGCTGGGGTTTTTCCCCCATCTAGTAAATGTCCAAAACTTTATTCTAATAGTGTGAGGCCGGTTACGAGATGGGATTATTCCCAGAGATGAGTTATGTCAAAGTGCGGGATTTGTGCAGGGAACCAAACAGCTGTCAGACGTCAACAGAAGTGTATTGTGCATTGCGGAGCCATTTGATTCAGCTGTAAACTACAGTTTCTCAGCATTTTAATCTCACATGGAGCCGCAGCAGTGCTATTATGCAACAGACAGAGGGGATCATGCCGTACCTAAAGCGACAATGTCCTCATGGCTAAACTTGTTGTCTGACGTGGAGGCGAATGATTACTAGGCACTTTCTCAGACAAGCTACAAGTATTTTTCAATATATTAGATAATACTTTACAATAAGGTGCCATTTGGCTGAGAGCCATGCAATATTCCAGTGATAACGACACTGCTACATTTTTACCGTTTGTATCAATCCACTTGAAGCGACTGTCATGGCGGCCGAGCAAATCCACCATTTTTTTTAGAAAATCCTACACTTGTTACCATGAAATGTTGTTTTTTAGGTGAGAATGTAGTTGTTTAGACCTGAAAAATCTGACTCATATTTAATTATAGCACCTATTTTTACTATTTATTTAGACGTTTTCGGAGATGTGAGCTCCAGTCCGTCAGCAGTCGTTCAGTGCTCGAGTACCCGCTGAGAACAGCTTCCTCTCGGCCAGTGCTTTGGGGATCGCTGGCTCTTATAGTGGTTAAACATGAGATATAATCAATTTTGGATACATAAAACAGGCAATCTTTGGTCTTATTAATCTATTGTTGCTGAGCAAAATCAAATTGGGCTATGTTAAATTTATTAATTTAATATTAAGACTATATTTTTTTGATCCTGGAACAACATTCTAGTCTGAAAATTTAGCCTTAACCCTATTCCGATCCCTAAACCTAACCCTACTCATAATTTATCCCAAAAATCAGAAGGAAATGATAGATGAATAACACTGATGTAGAAGCACAAATTCATGATTTTAAGCCTAAACTTGACATAATCTGTAAACTAGCACCTATTTATACTATTTATTTAGATGTTTTCGGAGATGTGAGCTCCAGTCCGTCAGCGGTCGTTCAGTGCTCGAGTACCAGCTGAGAACAGCTTCCTCTCGGCCAGTGCTTTGGGGATCGCTGGCTCTTATAGTGGTTAAACATGAGATATAATCAATTTTGGATACATAAAACAGGCAATCTTTGGTCTTATTAATCTATTGTTGCTGAGCAAATCAAATTGGGCTATGCTAAATTTAATAATTTAATATTAAGGCTATATTTAAATCGTGTAGAGCACTGCTTTTGTACATTTGACTGAAATGTACAATTGAGTTTATTTTCTATTGCCATTTAAAATGTTCAATAAATCTTATTTTATATGAATAATATGTTGGATTTGGTATTGAGAAAAGGTCCATTAGTGCGTAATATGGATTGAGTGAAAGTAACATTAATACACCATTAGATGGCAACAAACCTTACGAGTGAATGATTCAGTCACAAGAGACTTTTAAATTGAAAGGGACTTTTGTAAACAAAGGACGGTGTTTTAAAATTCCCTTAACTGTAAAAAGGACAAATACTAAGATTGCTTTCCTCATCACACATTCAAACGGACTTTTATAATGGATATAATATTTATGCACGTCCTGATATTGCTGAGTTAGATGCGTTCCTGGGTCAACATATTTTTGTTGATCCTGGAACAACATTCTAGTCTGAAAATTTAGCCTTAACCCTATTCCTACCCCTAAACCTAACCCTACCCATAAGTTATCCCAAAAATCAGAGGGAAATGATAGATGAATAACACCGATGTACAAGCACCAATTCATGATTTTAAGCCTAAACTTGACATAATCTGTAAACTTGTCCCTCAAATCTGATTGGTTGATTTGAATGTCGAAAATGTTGACCCAGGAACATGTTGAACTCAGCAATATCAGGTTATGCATAATATTACGGACAACGACCTGAAGAGCGAATGTTATATCAGACACAGGTAATGCTCGCTCAGGCGATCTTTCTCTCTCTAATACAAAATACAATGAGTTTCAATGGAGGGACTCAACAATCCTTCATTATTAGTTCTAAAGTGACGTTTCAGAATTAGTAACGGAGGCTTGGTCAAACGATTTGAGATTTTAATCTGTGGCGGAAGGAAGTAGTGCTGCATAAAAGAGGGTTTTAAAGACACTCCGTTGTTGTTCTTATTTATTTACACACTCGTGCCGTCGAACTGTTGTATGAACGCAATATCACACGAGTAGCCGTGCGATATGGCTGTCTATCAGCACACTGTGATTGCCTACGGCAGCTTTTAAAAAAGGAATAAGACAGTTATTTTAAACAACAGTTCCATTAAACGACGCTGTCTTCATTAATCCTCTCTCTGCGCCCCTATAATCCCCTGACCCCACACACACTCACCCTGCGCAGGATCACGTTGACCTCGACTCCCAGCAGCAGGCCGTACAGAAGCGCCAGCAGTCCTGTGATGCAGAAGCGCAGCTGCCTCAGGCCGATGCCGTGATCGTCATACTTTACAAACTTGATGGTTTTGGTGATAAAGGCCAAAGTCCAATAGATCAGCAGTGCTGGAGAAGAAGAGGAATATTTTAATATAGAATAAGAGCTGCTACTATTTTGACAACATTCAGTGTTTATCTCAGGGATAATGATAACTGCACTGATCTGAATCTCATGCTGTCGGGTCTGTTTATACCTATAAGCAGCTTGGGGAAGTTGGAGGTCTCTATGTTGTGGTAATAGACGATGGATGTGACGGCAGCCAGTATCCCGAGCCCTGCTGGCATGTAGAGGTGAAGATGACGGGACTGATTAAACCTGGAGAAGAGTTTGATGGAGTTAGTAAACACTGCAGCAGACTCACTCTTTCTGTGCTGAACACCAGGCTTTATCTGTATTAAAAGGCTGATGTTTTTTTGTTTTGTTTTGTTTTTTAAAAAAAAAAGGTCTGTTCTGCTCACCAGTGCTACATTTATTTTATCAAAAATACAGAAAATATGAAATATTTTTATAATGTAAATCAGCTGTTTTCTATGTGAATATATAGTAAAGTGTAATTTATTCCTGTGATCAAAGCTGAATTTTCAGCATCATTACTCCAGTCTTCAGTGTCACATGATCCTTCAGAAATCATTCTGATATGATGATTTGCTGCTCAAACATTATCAGTGTTTTGTTATTTTGTGTAAACTGTCATACATTTTATTTTTCAGGATTTTTTTGAGAATAGAAAGTTCAAAAGAACAGGATTTATTTTACTTTAGATCAATTTAATGCATACTTAATAAAATTTATAATAAAATAAAAAAATAATATATTAATAAAAAATCTTATTTTGAACAGCAAATATTCTGTGATTCTGTGTTGCATTTCCTTTGAATATAAAAATGTACTTGATTTGTAGAATTTTATTTGGTTAATGTCAAATTTACTGTTAAACAAACAATATTTCTTCTTCATTCTTCATTTTAAATAGTAACTTTTTTGTCTAAGTATACTGTGTATTATTTTATTAAATTTAGAATATTAGATTTGGGTCCAATTCTCACTATTAACTATGACATTTGCCTCAATAAACTCCTAATAGTTAGTAAGGTAGTTGTTAAGTTTAGGTTTTGATTAAGGGATGTAGAATATGGTCATGCAGAATAATGCATTAATGTGTAATAAACAGTCACTAGTTAATAGTGAGAATTGGATCCTAAACTAAAGTGTTACCAAATTATGAAAGTTATAAAATATACAGTCATATAATATAAAACCATTTTATTGTTCATGGCTAAATAACTGCACAACTGACAAACAAACACAAGTGAGCTGATAATCAGTGAAGCGAGGCCATCATTGAGTGGTTGTTCTCACCCGTCCGACACGATTCCCTCAGCGATCTCACAAACCAGCACGAAGAGCAGGACGGTGGTGAGCAGCCAGCGGAGGTTATGGCCGGGGAAATGAAGCCACGTGCTGTGGTGAATGTGGACCTTCGAGCTCTGACTGCCCCAGCCTACGCAACACAACCACAGTTTCTTCAGAATTAGCTGTGCAATGCACTCAACATGACATGTTCTTATTTGTATCTTGGAGGACCACGCAGAAGTGCTTTGAAAACCAGCCCACGTTCATAAACTGTGAAATATGAGAAAGCATCTCACCGATGAAGAGGATGGGGAAGGTGCTAAACAGCAAAAAGACATGAGGGACAACACCTAGAGCGTCCAAAAAGCAACCGTTATTCAGAAGGCCATTATCAACCTTATACGCCGAGGAGTTATCCGTGCCACAGAAGGACAGAGTCGAGTTAGAGACTGGAGTCTGAGGAGAAGAAAGAGAGAAAGAGGTTTGCAGACATAGAAACAGGCATCAGTGTAGGCTGACGACAAGTTATGGGATTATATGAATGCAGCCGACCAATCATTAAAAAGATGTTGTGTCTGAAACGCTGGGGTCTCCTGAGGTAAAGCTACTGTAATCTTCCGATCCACGCGTTTAATAAAAAAGCCATATTGCAGTTGCAATGTTTGGATCTTTAAAGGATTAGTTCAGTTCAGAATTAAAATTTCCTGATAATTTACTCACCTCCATGGCACGTCTTTCTTTCTTCAGTGGAAAAGAAATGAAGGTTTTTGAGAAAAACATTTCCCATATAGTGGACTTCACTGGGGTTCAACGGGTTGAAGGTCCAAATGTCAGTTTCAGTGCAGCTTCAAAGAGCTCTACATGATCCCAGACGAGGAATAAGAGTCTCATCTAGAGAAACCATCGGACATTTTCTAAAAAAAAATTAAATTACATAGTTTTCAACCACAAATGCTCATCTTGCACTGCTCCGTGATGCTCCATGCATTACATAATCATGTTGGAAAGGTCACGCGTGACATAGGTGGAAGTACTGATCCGTTAGGGCGGAAAAACTCTCCAACTTCAAAATTGCCCAACATAGCTGTTTTTCCTTTTTTTGTAAAGGCCGTTTGACTTAATCTTTGCAGGTTTCCTTTTGTAGACACTTGCTCAGAACTTCCACCCACGTCAAATGTGACCTTTCCAACATGATTACGTCATGCGTGGAGCATCACAGAGCAGTGCAAGACGAGCATTTGTGGTTAAAAAGTATATAATTTTTATTTTTTTTAGAAAATGGTTGATGGTTTCTCTAGATGAGACTTTTATTCCTCGTCTGGGATCATGTAGAGCTCTTTGAAGCTGCACTGAAACTGACATTTGGACCTTCAACCCGTTGAACCCCAGTGAAGTCCACTATATGGAGAACAATCCTGGAATGTTTTCCTCAAAAACCTTCATTTCTTTTCCACTGAAGAAAGAAAGACATAAACATCTTGGATGACATGGAGGAGAGTAAATTATCAGGAAATTTTAATTTTGAACTGAACTAATCCTTTAAGTCATGCTTTTGCAACAGCTGCAGCTTCCATCTTTGTACAAACATCTCATCTGTTTCATTTATTGACATAAGTATGAAAAAAAAACACCAAAATGAATAATCTATTCTTAATATCACACTGTAAAAATTGTGCATTTGTTAAAGAACGATTTCTTAAAAAAAATAAATAAATAAATATTGTTGTGTCCTAATCGGGATTAAATTATCTAAAATCATTCTTAATAATAATTTAAAAACAAATGCAGGGGTTATTTGTGCAAGTATTATTTCAATCACACCTTTATCCCTGTATGTAAATTGAGATATTACAAATTATCCTGTAAGAGATTATAAAACTGTTATTAACGCACAATATAGTAGCCTGTTTAGCAGTAGTTATTAAATAAAAAAAAAAAAAAAATGATGATTTAATTTTTTAAAATGTATGTTTGTGAACATACATGTTACAACTGAGAACATAACGTTTTCAAATATTGTGGAAAAAGCAAGTTCAAATGATTCTGTAGTGGGAAAAGCATGCATGATATTCACAGAACAGCCAAACTGTTAAAAGTGTTATTTTGCACAGTTGTACATCGATACAAATGCATCTACTCACCGGTCTGTATCCTCGCATCATCTTGAGAAGAGTTTATTTCATTTTCCCCACGATGACAGGGTTATTTTCCAGTACTAAAGCTGTGCTTCCCAACATTCAGAGCTGGCAGTGAGTTTGCATGTGTCACATTGAGCTGCTGTCCTGTGATCTGACTGACATGAGATGCTCGAGATTATAAATGATGGCGCTCAGTCCCGCTGCTTTAATCTCCACCCTCATCGCTTCTCTCGCTGAATGCATTTTATCCGCTAACGTGCCCCCACATCGTTAAAAAATAATAATAATTAGAAAATAATAAATGCCTTATTTCTCTGTGTACCTTCTGAAGTTAAAACATTATCTATAAGGCGAATAGATCAGTTAGTTAGCCTACATTTAGAAGTGTTTTTCAGTGGTTTACTTATAGTAATTATCGAATGTAATGCTGAAAGGATAAAAGCATAGAAAACATTTAGAAGCATGACAGCAAGATATGAAGCTATAAAGTAGCAATGGCATAATTTATAGAAACTCTGCCCCTCAGTGGTGAAACAATGCAAATGCATGAGGGAAACACTAGACTCTCAAGAGCGTTATAATTTATTACATAATTTGATGCAACATTTTACAAACAAGTATGTGAAACAGAAGGCTCCTCTTTTTCAACAAGATATGCATCTTTACTTAGCCATGTATTAAGTGCACTTGTTGACTCATTTTCTGAGGTTTTTTTAAATCTCCTGTGATTAACTTCTAAAAAATGTAGAGAAGAACATATTGGAGAATTAATTTATTTTGTACATTCTTAAAAATAATGGTTCCAATTCCAGATGGAAGCTTTTGCAGCAAAGACATTTTTGGCTTCCCAAAGAACCTTTCAATGAACAATTCACTCTAAAAAAATATTGGGTTATTTTTACTCAAGTCCTGGTTTGGGGTCCTTTTTGTGTTACCCAGATCCTGGGTCAGACGTAACAACCCAGCGTTTGGGTCGTTTTTGTGTTACTCAGATCCTGGGTCAGACGTAACAACCCAGCGTTTGGGTCGTTTTTGTGTAACCCAGATCCTGGGTCAGACGTAGCAACCCAGCGTTTGGGTCGTTTTTGTGTAACCCAGATCCTGTGTCAGACGAAACAACCCAGCGTTTGGGTCGTTTTTGTGTAACCCAGATCCTGGGTCAGACGTAACAACTCAGGGGTTGAGTTATTTAGTTATTTATTGCAGGCTTTTTTGGCCCTCTTCTGTCATGATCACTAGTGAGAGTGCCCTAGTCAGCCACTAGAGGGCACTCCATTCCGGACTCTTGTTTTCACCCCTTGGACTACATTACCCATACTCACTCCTGGACTCAATATCCCACTCATTGCACTCAGCTGTTTTGTGTTTCATCATTAGTGTTTGACTATTTATACCTGGTTTGTTTCTGCTCTGGTCATGGTGTCTTCATTCATGTTTCCTGAGTCTCTGTTTTGGTTTGCTTTATGTTTTGTTCCTGTTATTATTTTGTTTGGACTGCCTCCCTGGATTTTGGACTATTGACTGGTTTTTGGATTATGTTTCTGGATTTCCCTAATAAATACCTGCAATTGGACCTACCCTGTTTGTCTTTGTGTGTGCCGTGACATCTTCAGGAGAGAGCAGTGCATGTCTTTGGTAAAATACAGGTTTGTGTACAGATTATTTTATCTAAAAATTTGTCATTGTTCTGTATATCATTTAATTTTATGCAAAACAACATACAGGGGCGTGATGTGAGTCACCAAATGAGTGTCACATCAGTCTTTTCACGTGATTGAAACACCTGATGCTTTGCATAAAAATGTATTCAAAAGATGCGGAATAATAATACTTAAGATGTCAAAATATGTTCTCAGAATTGTACACTGATTATTTATGGACAGGTTCTGGAGTCAGTCACAGCATTTTTCAGCTATAAGTGAAATGCAGGCGACAGTCTGATCATCTCCGGCATGAGATCCAGCGCCGTTACAGGGGAAACAGGACAACAGTCGATTACACTGTTTAAATGTTTTTACTTAAACTTTTTACTTAAATGTACTGTAGGCAATGTGTATTAAAATATGCTATACTATAAAATATGATTGAAAATAAAGGAATTATCATGCAAACCAGTGGTTGTGTGGAGTAGTTTAGAGAATTTAAGGTAATCTGTAAAAATTCATTCATGTATGAAAAAAAAAGAAGATATTATTATAGTAAACATGAAGCAACCCATTATGCTGGGTTAAATAAACAACCCAATTTGTTCTGTCCTACCAGCCCTTGGGTTGAAAACAACTGAAATTGTTTTGTTTTTAACCTATTGTTTTTGTTTTTTTTGTTTTTTGTAAGTTTAGTGTAAACATTTTAATAATCTAAAGAATCTTTCTCCTCTATGAAGTAGCTTTTGTGCATTGAAATGCATTAATGTAATTAACCATCGTTGCCAATAAAGAACCTTTATTTTTAAGAGTGTGTGAACTATGTAAAAGCCTATAATCACAAATGATAATCAGGTCAGTCGGGAGGTCGAAGGTTTCTTTGACACGCCCACCAAACAACAACTTCAGCACTGCGGAAAGCAACCGCGTTTCACGATAGTGATTGGCCAACGAGGTGAAAGAGGGATGTCCCAGAATCTAATGCGCCACTCCTATTGGTTAAATCCGTAAGCGTAGTCACTAGGATACGTGGCGAATGTAACTCAAAGATCACAACAAACTTCTCCAGAAACGAGCATCTCTGCTTGCTTTAGTTTGCGCACGGTGTTTTATTTAGTATGAGTGAGTGTTTGAGTGTGCACTAGAAAGAGGCGCAGGAGGTGTGCAGGAGAAGGTAAGGCGATTATTTTCCTCTCCATTCAGTCTCTGTTAATGCCAGGCCGCTGGCTTAGCTTGAGCTGACATGATGGATGAATCTCATTTGCTCAGTGTTTGAAGAGAATGCTCGAGAAACAAACACATGCAATGCTTTGATTGTAAACACTCGTCCAAAGGTAAATGTTGCGATCCGCTTTGAGATGCGCGTGAATGTGTGTCAGAATGAGTGACTTCAGAAAACACACACATATGTGAGATCATCTGCCTCTTAATCCACGAGCTCTGAACACACTCCAGACCTTCACACAGTCAACACTGCGAACTTTAAAACGCTCGATCTATCAATTTTACAGGATGCAGTGCGCTGTTTCAGAGTGTCGAAGCGCGTGTTTTATGTTGCCACACAAGATCATATCTTAGTAACTATAAGGTTACTGTTTCATTGTTTGATTTTTCTTTCTAAACTGTAGGCTGTTTACTGTAGGATGGTGGTTTTGTCCAAGACAGTAGTTGAAGGATCACCTATAGGCTGATACGCTCTAAAAAATGCTAAAATGTTGGGTTGAAAATGGACAAACCCAGTAGTTGGGTTGTTTTTAACCCAGTGGTTGGGTTAAATGTTTCTCATCCTGCTGGGCAGTTTTATTTAACTCAACTATTAACAAAAATTAGTAGAGGAAACAATAATAATCAAAAGCTGAACATTAATTAATAAGAAATTTAATAAATGTTTATTGTTTAATTATTATTCATTAAACTTATAGTTAAATGTTAATTTTCAAACTGTTTTCCGTTGTAAGCAAGCAATACAGTAACTGGTAACACTTTATAATGTCACGCTATGAAGCATTAGTTAAGTATAGGGATGTGCAACGATTAATCGTTTGTAAAATAAAAGTCTGTATTTACGCGTGTTCTGTGTATAAAAATGGTGTATATAGAAATACAGACACA